>NW_006921614.1:19398356-19410104 GCF_000298275.1 Orycteropus afer afer
AGAAATATATATATATATATATATATTTACATACTTACAAAACCAGGAGGACATTCATTCAGATTATCCAAAAACTGTTGGGATTTTGCCTTGGGCATAGTGTCTGTGTGCAGCAGGGTGGCAGAGAAGGAGAGAGGAGAGAGGATATGTATCTGTGTGGTGGGAGGAAGGGGGGGAGAAAGGCATAATATATGGCAGATATAACAATGTCTGGTTGTAGAACTACCAGTACTTTCATGGTTACCTGCTTCTCCTGTGAATACCAACCTCAAAAATCCAGGCTTATAGTATGTAAGCACTCAAAAATTAAGCAGAAAGCAAGAGTATATAATTTGGGGAAGGTAATAAATTTCATATATGTGTGTGTGTGTGTGTGTATACATATATACATATGCATATATATAGTGATACCTGTAGACATAATAGTGATTAAAAAAAAAAAAAAGTTGTCAGGAACTTGAGCCCAAAACTTCAAAAAAAATTGGGTGGCAGAACTATCTTCCCCAGATGCTTTACTTGATTTGAACTTGCTAATAACTGCATTTCCAGTCACTTGAGGTGATTTCCACGCATAACAAAGCTGAGAACAATTTGTTCCCATACATAAACTGAGGTCTGTCCCACCAATGCTGGCAATGACAACCACACTCCAGGGTCTACCTCCATTTCCTGTTCTGGTAGACAAGCCCTTTTCTACTTCCAAGGTGTCATTGTAGTTGAGTTTTCAGAAAATTGATAAGAAATTTATAGTACACTTCAGGCCTGATAAGATTCCAAGTAGCCTCTCCAGAATTTCATCTCATTAACCTGGCAAAGACATTTTATGTTCTCAACAGTCCTTATCAAATCAGGAACTGGAAGGGCTGGCCCGTCTTTTACCCATTCACAAAGCAAACAAAACCAGTTTAAGTCTATCAAAAGTCCATTGACAGAAAATGAAAGAAGAAATTTCTCCCAAGTGAAATTTTGATTGAGCCTCAGAGAGCAAAATATGACCATTAAAATCTGAATTTCTTCAGTCTATTTCATATGGCTCATCCTTCTGTTCCTCTCTAATACTGAGTACCAAGAGACACCAGGATAGCTATGGCAAGGTAAAGTGATCACTTTATTCCCAGTTGTAGTGTCTTCACAAACTTATCTCCCATATAAACAGAAGTTGAGATATTAACAATTGTGCTCAGGTTCTGGAACTCCACTAGGAAAGGAGAATATGGGATGGACAGGTGTTGAATCATGGACTTGACTGTAATATAAGACATGGTCTCCAATCTGGGGTTGCAGTACATTATTTGGGACATGTTTTCTTGTTAGGTGACATCAAGTTGGCTCTGACTCATAGCAACCTCAAGTACAACAGAAAGAAACACTGCCTGGTTCTGCACCATCCTCACAATCCTTGCTATACTTGAGCCCATCATTGCAGCCACTGTGTCAATCCATCTCATTGAGGGTCCTCCCCTTTTTTGCTGACCCTCTACTTTGCCAAGCATGATATCCTTCTCCACAGACATATTTATACTAAACAAAAGGCACCATAAGGAAAAAAAAAATTGTTGCTTGCTGAAATCCTTTTTTTTACTTTTTATTTTATCTGTATGTTATCAACATTTACTTACATTTTCAAATCCTGTACTTTATCTGGCACCCTTATTCCAATCACAAAACCAAAACTAAAGAACAGAGACATGGCACTAATTCAAAGGGGCTAAACAGAAAGGGTAGATGCTAGGAATTAGGCAATGGGATCAAAACTGAAGATTATACATGAAAGTAAGAAATTCTGGGTTGTTAGAATCAATAGATGCTAATGACTAATTGAAACACTCAGACAGCTATATAATTGTGTTTGATGAAGGCAGGGTAGTTACTAAAATGGACTATCTTAGAGATGCTTTTGTTGTTGTTATGTGCTGTCCAGTTGGACCTGACTCATAGTGACCCCTCCTTGGGTTTCTGAGGCAGTATCACTAAGGAAGTGGATTGCCCAACCTTTTTTCCCAGGAGTGGCTGGTGGGTATGAACCGCCAGCCTTCCAGTTAGCAGTCAAGTGCCTTGGGCATTATGCTACCAGAGCTCCCATCTAAGAGACAGATTTTATTATTATCTGTATTTTATAGCTGAAGAAATTGAGGCATGGAGAGTTGAGGTAATCTATCCAAGGAAACACAAGTAATGTATTCTGAATTTGAGGTGAAGGACTCCAAGCATTGCACTATTTTGATACTCTGTTTAGGAGGGATTTTCTTTTTCATTTGCTTATAAAAATAGATGCATAAGGATATCAGAAGCACTCACTTATGAAAACATTTATCCTTTGTATGATTTAAGGATCGATTGATGGTGAAGAAAATCAAATTTATAAGATTCTTCTTTAATATTCAGTGAAAATAAAAGAAAGATACTGTTTTAGGATCAAGGACTTCTTATTAATGGTATGTTATTAATGGATTTCTGGTGGCATAGTGGTTAATGCATCTGACTAACCAGGAGGCTGGTGGTTCAAACCCACCAGCGCTCCATGGAAGAAAGACTGGGCAATCTACTTCCATAAAGATTTACCACCTCAGAAACCCAAAGGGGGTCTCTATGAGTTGGAATCAACTCAATGGCAGTTTTTGTTTTTTTTTTTAATATATATAAAATACTGTGGTAGAATTTTTCTTTTGCACTCCAGAGACACAGGTTCTATTCAGGCCAATTCACCTCATGTGCAGCTAACATTTGTCTGTCTTTGGATGTTTGAATGTTACTATGATACTAAAAATGTTTTAGCCAAGCCTCCAGGCTAAGAACTAGGAAGAAAGCCTGATTGTCTACTTCTAAAATCAACCAGTGAAAACCCTATGGATCACAATGGACAGATCTGCAAGTAATCATGGGGATGGCACAGGACAATGAATCATCTGGTTCCATTGTTCATGGGGTAAACGAATCGAGACCAATTTGGTGGCAGCTAACAATAACAATTATTTATTTTATTAATAAATAGTATTATATAAATTGTATGGACGATGTATGGTTTTTGAAAAAGCCAAATTTCATCAGTATTCTCATATTAGTTATAATATCTTATATTTTAGGAGCTCTGGTAGTGTAGTGCCTAAGACACTTGACTGCTAACCAGAAGGCTGGTGGTTCAAACCCACTTGCCACTCCTCAGAAGGAAGGTTGGGCAATCTACTTCCATAGTGATACTGCCTCGGAAACCCAAGGAGGGGTCACTATGAGTCGGGTCCAACTCGATGGCACATAACAACAACTACAACATCCTATGTTTTAGGAGTGCCTTGTTTCTAATATATTCATAAATTGAGTAAGATACTCCTGAGCACATGACCTGTGCCAAGCTCTGTACTAGACACTAGTAATAAAAGGATACATTATGCATAGCCGTACTCACAAGGCGCATGTACTTTTCTCATTGCATTTTGTGCTGTGCTAGATTTTTTCTGTTTTCACCTCCAAATTCTCTTGCCAGCCTTTACCCTGCTGTGTGGTCTGAGTACCTTCATCACTTGAGATCCCTGGCTTCCAATTGGGTTTATTCTATGGGAGGCACTCAGAGAATCAAGGGCAAGTGAAAGAGGGGTTATTTCTTTCCCACCTCTCTCTCGAACAGATGATAGTTTGTGTCACTCCTATACTAAAATTCATTTCCTGTTAGGCAGCCCCTCTTTTAGGGCTACAGCTATTGCTGAATTCAATAAATGCTCTCTCCCTTGACCTTCAAGTCTAGAAATGATAGCAATTTCCGATTGTTGCTAGTCCTTGGAGTTCTATCATCAGTTATTGGTTTCCTTAACCCTGTTCTAGCTTTTCTAGAGAGTCATGCCACTTAACTCTCTTTAATTACCCCTCTGAGTGTGTCATCTCTTTCCTACTGGAACAATGACTGATGTAAGCATCATAATCTCTCCTATGGTTACAGCTTTTCAAATTGACCATAACATTTTATGAAAAAAATGTATGCAAATACGTCAGCCAAAGACAAAAACTCAAGCAATGGAATGTACCTGGGAAGAAATAAAACTAAAGTTGCATGCAGTGATAATTATGTTATAATGGGGGGGAAAAAAAAAAAGCCACCACTACTATTATTTTGCATTTGTGTTGCATTAAACAGGCTCCATTATAAAACTACTTCTTGTATATGATTTATCATTATAAATATAACACAACTATATAGTCATGCAAAGACTATTTATTGCTAAGCTATACAATGCACACACGTTTATATATATAACGTATTGTATATTATGTATTGTATACATAGGAACTCTGGTGGCATAGTGCCTAAGGCATTTGACTGCTAACCAGAGAGCTGGTGGTTCAAACCCACCAGCCACTCCTCTGAAGGAAGATTGGGTGATCTACTTCCATAGTGATACCATCTCAGAAACTCAAGGAGAGGTTGCTATGAGTTGGATCTGACTTGACAGCGGTAAATTTGGTTTTGGTTTTTATTGTATACATAAACATTTATAAATATGCATGTTATATATATCTCATATAAAAAATAATTGATTAGGTTTAGGAAAATAAAAAACGAAAAAGGAATTACCTGGAACAAATTGTTACTGCATTTATTTAAAGTTTTTTTTTTTTTTTTAAATTGGTGATATTCACATAATATAAAATTAACCATTTTAAATAGAAAAATTAAGTGGCATTGTTGTTGTTGTTATGTGCCATTGAGTCAGACCCGACTGATAGTGACCCCTCCTTGGGTTTTCGAGGCAGTATCACTATGGAAGTAGAGTGCCCAACTTCCTTCCGAGGAGTGGCTGGTGGGTTTGAACTGTCAGCCTTCTGGTTAGTAGTCAAGTGCCTTAGGCATTATACTACCAGAGCTCCTAAGTGGCATTAGTACATTCAAAATGTGAAAACACCTCAATCTAATTCTACCAGTTTAGAGAATTCATATATTGTCATTAACAGAATGTTGCTAGAAATACAAAGGTTAAAAGTGATTCTGGTGGGCATGGAAATGAGGAACATGTTATTGAGTATTGGAGGACAAGCAAAATATTTACAACACTGTCTTATCCATTAAACAGTAATACTTCATTACTCACCCTCAACCTTTGTCCTGAGTGAACACCGATCTGTATTCTGTTTCTATGTATCGCTGTGTGCAGTAGAATTGATTTTGACTCATAGCAACCCTCTAGGACACAGTAGAAATGCCTATGGGATGTCCTAGGCTGTAAATCTTTACCCGGCAGCAAATTTCCAGGTCTTTTCCCATGGAGCACCTGGTGTGTTGGAATCTGATGTTCTGATTAGCAGCTGAGTGGTATTAACTACTGTACCATGAGGGATACTCTGTTTCTGTGAATTCACCTATTGTGGATATTTCATATAAATGGAATCATACAATATGTGACCTCTTGTGTCTGGGTTCTTTTACATAGCATAAGCCTTTTTAGGTTTGTATACTTTGTAGCTTTATCAGAATTTCATTCCTTATTGTGGCTGAGCAGTGTCCCATTTATGTATATACCACAATTTGTCATGTGTTGATGGACATTTGGGTTATTTCTACCTTTTGGGTATTGTGAATTATGTGCATATTTTGTGAATAGGCTGTGAATATTTGTGTGCAAGGATTTGTTTGACTACCTGCTTTAAATTCTTTTGGGAATAGGAGTCAACTTGCTGGCAGAGGTGAATCTAAGGTATAGCGGGTACAGCACATGTCCTAGGGGCCACTTGAAGCAGGGTACCATTAAACTGTTTCTATTAACCATAGCAGTTTCCATCACCAGCTGCAAAAAATTGTTCAGCAAGTTAAAAATTTCAGATTTGAGAGCCTCCTCCATGGGTCAAGGCAAACTGTATGATCTTGCTCTGCTGAATGTAGGAAGACAAAAAAGTGAAAAAAAAAATTACTTTTAACACATCATGGACTGATTTTCATTAGTAAAAGCAAGGAAATTGCAGCTGTAAGTTTCATGTAGTGCCATAATGTGTTAAGTAAAAGATTAACAAACTTGACTTGTAATTTTTAGCTGATTTCTTGGTAAAGCTATCTAAAAGTTGGGTGTCTGATATTTGGACAGGGACACAATTTCAGTGCTTGCAATAGGTGCTATTTTTTGCAGATTCACTTCTACTTGCTGGATAATTCTATTTTTACCATTTTGAGGGACCACAAAACTGTTTTACACTGTAGTTGCATCATTTTACATTCCCAGTAGTGTGCAAAATATTCTAATTTTTCCACATCCTCAGCAATACTTACTTTCATTTGTTGTTGCTTTCATAATAGCCATATCAATGAGGGTCAAGTAGCATCTCACCATGCTTCTGATTTGTATTTCCCTAAAGACTAATGATTTGAACATCTGTTCATGTGATTATTGGTCATTTGTATGTCTTCTTCGGAGAAACATTCATTCAAGTCCTTTGGCCATTTTAAAATTGGGCTGTTTGTCTTGTTGAGCTGTAAGAAGGTGTTTTGTTTTGTTTTTTATATCCTGGATACTAAACCTTTATCAGATGTATGGTTTGAAAATATTTTCTCCCATTTGGAAGTTTCCCTTTCACTTTCTTGATAATGTCCTTTGATATGCAAAAGTTCTTAATTTTGATGAAATCCAATTTATCTGTTTTTCCTTTGGTTGCCCATCCTTTTAGTATCATGTGTATGGATTCACTGCCAAATTCAAGGTCACAAACAAGTGAGGAGATATGAAGATAAAAATTCTATCACCTTAGACATTTTATGTATATTGTCATGAACACAATATTCAGAAATATGAAGGTTAAAAGTGCTTCTGGTGAACACAGAGATTTTTGTTGTTGTTATTATGTGCCATCGAGTTGGACCAACTCATCACGAGCCCTCCTTGGGTTTTGAAGGCAGTATCACTACAGAAGTAGATTAGGAACATGATATTGAGCACTGGATGTAAGGCAATCGTTATTATAACATGAGAGAGACTTTGGCTAAACCATATCTTATTGCACCGTGGAAAGCAGAACTTGTAAACAATGAATTTGCATATTTAGATGAGAAGATTTCCAAGCAACATGTTGATAATGCAGCCTAGGTTTTCCTTACTGCTTTAGGAAAGTGAAAGATCAAAGAGGAAGAGTAATTGAGGAAGAGACTAATAAGCAAAAGTGAATCAGAATTTGAAGATTTGGTAAATTCTCAACCTATTCATATTGTGGAAAAAAAGCTCTAGAGGCAATAGCAAGGATGAGGCTGAACAACCATTTGATAAAGAAGTTAGGCTTATGGCTTATGGATCCAGTCAGCCATTTCAGCAAAACCACTGCCAGCTTGGTTTGAAAGGGATAGAGATGTTATAAAATGAAGAAAAGATGTCAGGCCTCAGGGATTCTACAGGCAGCAAAAAGGTGGATAAATCTACTTGACTGCAAACCTGTGCTATCTTCCAAGATAAGTGAAGAATCACTTTAAGAGTAGGAGCTCTGGTGGCATCGTCCCTCAGGCATTTGACTGCTAACCAGAGGGCTAACAGTTCAAATCCACTAGCCACTCCTTAGAAGGAAGACGGGGTGATCTACTTCCGTAGTGATACCGTCTCAGGAACCCAAGGAGGGGTCACTATGAGTCAGTTCCGACTTGATGGTAGTGAGTTTGGTTTTTGGTTTAGAGGCCAATGGGGCTTATTCTATTACTATGGGTCCAGGTACTGCAGGTCCAGAATGCAAGGCTGCCACTTTCTCAGTTCTAGAGGGCAAGCCTACCTCCTCAGTTTATAGGGCAAGCATGAAAGCCAAGAAGGCACGACTGCCACCCCAATGGGTCCAAAGGCAACAGTATCAAGCCACAGAGGATTAATTTGAAAAGTAAAGTGTGTCCTGCTGGAGTTTAGACTTAAGACCCACAGCTTCTTTTTTTTCTTCTTCCAATTTCTTTCCTTTACAATGGGAATGTCTATCCTGTGCCTGTTCCACCATTGTATCGTGGAAGAATATCACTTGTTTTGTAGATTTCATACATCAACAAATGAAGATAAATTTTGTACTAGGATGGTTTATACCCAGAGTTTAACCTATACTGTACTTAGATGATTTAGAAGATTACATTAAGGGATTTTTAAAAAAAATTTTTATTGTGATTTGGTTGAATGTTTACAGAGCAAATTCATTTTCTATACAGCAGTTGACATGCACTTTGTCTCATGACATTGCCTGAATTTCCCACAATGCAACAGCTCTCTTCCCACTTCCTCCCCATAATTATGTGATTTTTGAGTTGATTATATTTAGATGAGATTTTGGTCTGAGAGTTAATGCTGGAGTGGATTAAGACCTTGAAGCATGTTGAGTGGGGTGAATGCATTTTTCATTTAGGAAGGACATGAATTTGGGAGGCCAGATGGTAGACTCTTATGAGTTGATTTGTATCCCTCAATAAGATATGCTCAATAGGAGCTCTGGTAACATAGTGCCTGAGGCACTTGACTGCTAACCAGAAGGCTGGCAGTTCAAACCCACTGGCCACTCCTCGGAAGGAAGTTTGGAAAATCTACTTCTGTAGTGACACTGCCTCGGAAACCCAAGGAGGGGTCACTATGACTCGGGTCTCACTTGACGGGACATAACAACAACAACAACAACATACCTGTTAATGTGAATTTGTGGGAAAATAGTATTCATGAAGATGTAATTAGTTAACATGAAGTCATACTGGAATAAGTGGGCCCTAATTCACTGTGACTAGTCTCCTTATAAAAAGAGAAGAGATACAGGAAAAAAAAAAAAAAAAGAAGACACAAAGAGAAGATAGTCATGTGAAGATGGAGGCAGAGGTTGCAAAGATGCTGCTACAAGCAAAGATGTACCTGAAGCTATCGGAAGCTGGAAGAGACAACAGAGGATATTCCTCTATAAACTTTAGAAAGAGCATGGCCAAATAGACACCGGAATTTAGACTTCCAAAATTCAAAACTGTGAAAGAATAAATTTCTATTATTTTCGGCCACTTAGTTTAGGGTGCAACTATGCAACCATAGTAAACTCATACAGATAGTATCACCATCTCAATGACGTGAAGACTTCCAGTCCATGCATGCAGGATATTTTCCATTTATTTACATCTTATTTCATTAAAGTTTCATTTCTTTCATTAAAGTTTTGTAGTTTTCACTGTAGCAAGTTTCCAACTTCATGGTTAAATTTATTTCTAGGTATTTTATTCGACATTATTATAAATGGGATTAGAAATATTTCTTTTCATATTGTTTCTGCAAGAGTATGGAAATATAACTGATTTTTCCATGTTGAATCTATACCTTGAAAGTTTGTTGAATTAATTTATAAGCTCCTAACAACTTATTTTTTGTAGTTTCTTAGAGTTTACTGCAAATAAAACAATGCAATCTGTGAAAAGAGATACTTTGACTTATTACTTTTCAATCTGCATGCTTTTCATTTATTTTTCCTGCCTATTGCTCTGGCTAGAACTTCCACTACCACGTTAAATAGAAGTGATGAAAGTGGGCATTCTTGCCTTGCTTCAGACCTTAAGGGAAAAGCGTTTAGTCTTTCACTATTTGGTATGATGTTAGCTGTGTGTTTTTCATACATACCCTTTATCGTGTTAAGGAAATTTCCTTCTCTTGAATGTTTTTATCATTAAAGGTGTCCCATTTTGTCAAATGATTTTTTTTTTTTCTGCACAAAAATAAATAAGCATGCTGGCTACCTCACTCTATTAATGCAGTGCATTAATTTTTAATTTTTATAATGATTAATTTTCTTATGTTGAACCACTTTTGCATTTTGGGACAAATCCCACTTGGTCAAGGTGTACAATCCTTTAAATTAACTGATGAAATTGGTTTACTAAAATATTGTGGAGGATTTTTGTATCTGTGTTAATTAAGGCTAGGGACCTGTGGTTTTCTTGTGGTATCTTCTTTGGCTGTGATATTAGGGTGATTCTGACCTCATAAAATGAGTTAGGCAGTGATCCTTCTTTTTCATTTCTTTTGGGAAAAGTTTGAGAAGGATTGGAATAAATTTCTCTCTAAATATTTGATAGAATATACAAAAGTGGCTTCTGCTCCTTCACTTTTCTTTCTTGAGAAAAGTTTTGGTTACTGATCCAATCAATTTACTTCTTATAAGTCTGTTTAGATTTTCTATTTCTTTTGAGTCAGATTAGGTATTTGTGGTTGTAGGAATTTGTCCATTTCATCTTAGTTTTCCAATATGTGTGCATAAAACTGTGCATGTTATTATCTGCATATTATTTATGATCGCTTTTATTTCTGTAAAGTTGGTAATCTTGAACAGAACAAAGGGATACTGCAGGGTTTAATATCAGGAAAGATATGCATGAGTGTTGCATCTTTTCATCATACTTATTCCATCTATATGCTGAGCAAATAATAGAGAAGCTGGATTATGTGAAGAAGAACATCATAACCAGATTGTAGGAAGTCTCATTAACAACTTGTGATACGCAGATGACACAGTTTTGCTTGCTTAAAGCAAAGAAGAATTGAAATACTTATTTATGGAGATCTAAGACTACAGATTTCAGTATGGATTACACCTCAGCATAAAGAAAACAAAAATAATAACAGCTGGACCAATAAGCAACATCATGATAAATGTTCTCCATTTACCATGAATGAAGTTGTCAACAATTTCATTTTACTTGGATCTATGATCAATGCCTATGGAAGCAGTAGTCAAGAAATCAAATGATGAATTACATTGGGCAAATCTGCTGCAAAAAGGGTTAAAAAGCAAATATGCCACTTTGAAGACAAAGGTGAATCTGACCCAAGCCATGATATTTTCAATTGCCTTATATGCATGTGAAACCTGGACAATAAATAAGGAAGACTGAAGAAAAATTGATTCCTTTGAATTATGGCATTGGCAAAAAATACTGACTAGACCATGGGCTGCCAGAAGAACAAACAAATCTGTCTTGGAAAAAGTACAGCTAGAATGTTCCTTAGAAGTGAGGATAATGAGAATTCATCTCACTTACTTTGCAAGTGTTATCAGGAGGGACCAGTCCCCGGACAAGGATATTATACTTGGTAAAATAGAACATCAGTGAAAAAGAGGAACAATTTCAACTAGAAATTTCGCTGTGGCTGCAACAGTGAGCTCAAATATAACAACTGTTGTGAGGATGATGCAGACTGGGCAGTGTTTCATTCTGTTGTACATAGGGTTGCTATGAACTGGAACCTAACAACATTCAGCACCTAACAACAATAACAAGAAAAAAGATTGGTAACAATGCCTCAGTTTTCCTTTTGATTTAGTTATTTGTATCTTCTCTCTCTTTCACTCTTGTTCTCCTTCTGTATCTTTCCAGTCTTCTCTTACTCTCCCTTTCCTTGTTGACAATAGAGCTAATGGTACATTTTGTTGTTATTTTCAATGAACTTTTAGATTCATGGATACTCTCTATTGTTTTCCAATTCTCTGTTTCATCTATCTCTGCTATAACTTTACTCTTTCCTTCCTTCTGCTGGTTTTTGGTTTAGTTTACCCTTCTTTTTCTAATCTCTTGAGGTAAAAGTTAATTTATTTATTTGTTTCTTTTTTAATGTGGACCTGTACAACTATCAATTATCTTCTGAGCACTGCCTTTGCTCATCCCAGCAGTTTTGTCTGTTGTGTCTTCATTTTTATTGATCTCTAACTATTTTCTAATTCATCTCGTGATTCCTTCTTTGACCCATTGAAAGTTTGTTTGTTGTTGTTATGTGCCATCGAGTCAGACCTGACTCATAG
>NW_006921614.1:19410359-19412359 GCF_000298275.1 Orycteropus afer afer
CTATATGGTCTATGGGAGCTCTGGTAGCATAGTGGCTAAAGCACTTGACTGCTAACCAGAAGGCTGGCGGTTCAAACCCACCAGCCACTCCTCTGAAGGAAGGTTGGGCAATCCTACTTCCGTAGTGATACTGCCTCGAAAACCCAAGAAGGGGTCGCTATGAGTCGGGGCCGACTCGACGGCACATAACAACAACAACATATGGTCTATGCTGAAGAATGTTTCTTGTGCACTGGAAAAGAACAAGCATTCTTCTGTTATTGAGTGGAGTGTTCTATATATGACTGCTGAGTGAAGTTTGTAGTGCTTACAAGCATTGTATTTCCTTACTGAATTTCTGTCTATGTATTTGTTCATTTTATGGACACGTGTATTTATTATTATTTATTTTTTTATTGTGATTGGGTGAAAGTTTACAGAACAAACTCATTTTCCATACAGCAACTCACATACACTTTGTCTCATTACATTGACGGCAATTTTCCACAATGCAACAGCTCCCCTCCCATGCCCTTCCATTAATACCATGTATTGTTGTTGTTGTTGTTTTTATGTACTATTGAGTCTGCCCCGACTCATAGCGACCCCTCCTTGGGTTTCCGAAGCTGTATCACTACGGAAGTAGATTGCCCCATCTTCCTTCTGAGGAGTGGCAGTGAGTTTGAACCGCCAGCCTTCTGGTTAGCAGTCAGGTGCCTTAGGCACTATGCTACCAGAGCTCTCCTATACCATGTATTAAAGCACCTAAATTTGTCCTTATTTTTTCCTTGAAGAAATATAGTTTTAGGTTTCACATTTAAGTCTTTTATCCATCTGGAGTTAATGTTTGCGTATGGCATAAGGTATAGATCTTGTTTCACTATTCTGCAAATGAATACCCAGTTTTGCCAGGACTATTTGTTAAACAGATGATCTCTTCCCCATTTTGTGGATATTGGCCCTTTGTCAAAGATCAGCTGATCACAAGTCAATGGATCTACTTCTGGGTTCTCAATTGTATTGCATTGGTCTGTGTGTCTGTTGTACCAATATCAGGCAGTTTTGACTACTGTGGCTGTATAGTAGGCTTTAAGGCCTGGGAGTGTTCTTCTTCAATAGTGCTTTGCTCATCTGAGGTCTCTTTCTTTCCATATAAAGTTAGTGATTGGTTTTTCCATATCCTTAAGGAATGTTGATGGGATCTGGATTGGGATTGCATATAATGTATAGATTGCTTTGAGTAGAATTGAATTTTCACAATGTCCTATCCATGAGGAGCATGGTATGTTCTTCCATTTATGCAGATCTCTTACAGTTTCTTAAAGTAGTCTTTTGCACTTTTCTTTGTACAGGCCTTTTGTGTCCCTGGTAAGGTTTATTCCCAACTATTTTATTTTTTGGTAGCTATTATAAATGGTAGGATCACTGGTAGCATAGTGCCTAAGGCACTTGACTGCTAACCAGAAGGCGGGTGGTTCAAACCCACCAGCCACTCCTTGGAAGGAAGATTGGGCAATCCACTTCTGTAGAGATATTACCTCAGAAACTCAAGGAGGGGCCACTATGAATCAGATCCTATGATGGCCATGAGTTTGGTTTTTGGTTTTATTGTAAATGGTATTGATTTCCTTATTTCTTTTTCAGCAGTCTTTTTGCTGGTGTAGAGGAATCCAACTGATTTTTGCATGTTGATCTTGTATCCAGCTGCTATGCTAAATTTCTCAATTAGTTCCAGTAGTTTTTTAACTGAGTCTCTTGGGTTTTCTAGGTATAGAATCATATCATCAGCAAATAGGGATAGTTTGACTTCTTTGTTACCAATTTGGATGCCTTTGATTTCCCTTTCTTGCCTTATTGCCCTGGGTAAGACTTCCAATACAATGTTGAATAGAAATGGTGATAGTGGGCACCCTTGTCTGGTTCCTGTTCACAAGAGGAATGGTTTCAGTCTCTTTCCACTGAGAATAATAGTGGCTGTTGGTTTTATGTGTTGTTGTTGTTATGTGCCGTCGAGTCAACCC
>NW_006921614.1:19412945-19421945 GCF_000298275.1 Orycteropus afer afer
ATTCCATCCCTTTCTGTTTTGGAATAGTTTGAGTAGGATTGATGTCAGTTCTCTGAATGTTTGGTAGAATTCTCCAGTGAAACCATCCAGGCCAGGATTTTCTTTTGTTGGTAATTTTTTTATGACCTGTTCAATTTCTTCTTTTGTTATGGATCTGTTCAATTTTTCTACCTGAGTCTGTTAGTTTAGGTAAGTAGTGTGTTATTAGAAGTCTGTCCATTTTTTCCAGATACTCAAATTTGTTAGAGTACAGTCCTTCATAGTATCCTGATATTATCCTTTTTATTTCAGTTGGTTCTGTTGTGATGTAGCTCATTTTGTTTCTTAGTCATATTATTTGTATTCTCTCCTTTTTCCTTTGTTAAATTTGCCAGTGGTTTGTCAATTTTATTAATCTTTTCAAAAACCAACTTCTAGTCTTGTTGATTTTTCTATTGTCTTTCTTTTTTTCTGTTTCATTTATTTCTGCTCAAATCTTTATTATTTCCTTTCTTCTGGAGATGGTAGGCCTTTCTTGCTGTTTTTTTTTTTTCTAATTGCTGGTGATGTTGGTTTAAAGTGTTGATTTTGGCTCTTTCTTCTTTTTTAGTATATGCATTTATTGCTATAAATTGGTCTCTGATCACTGTTTTGCTGTGTCTCAAAGATTTTGGTATGTTGTGTTTTAATTCTCATTTGATTCAAGGAATTTCTTAATTTCATTTTTTATTTCTTCTATTACCCAGTCATTCTTAAGGAGGGTGTTGTTCAGTTTCCATGTGTTTGTTCTTTTTCCATTGATCTTCCTATTGTTGATTTCTAATTTTATAGCATTGTGATCTGAGAAGATGCTTTGCAATATTTCATTGCTTTTAAATTTATTAAGGCTTGCTTTATGGCCTAACCTATGATCTATCATGGAGAATGTTCCATGTGCACTGGAAAAGAATGTATATTGTGCTGTTGTTGGGTGAAGTGCTCTAGATATTTAGAAGGTAAAGTTGGTGGATTGTATTGTTTAGTTCTGTGTGTTTGTTGAGTTAATTTCCAATAGTTATATCTTTCATTGAAAGTGGTGTATTAAAGTCTCCTGCCATGACTGTGGATTCATCTATTTGTCTTTTGAGTTCTGTTAGTGTCTGATTTGTGTATTTTGAGCCTCTTTCACTGAGTCCATAGATATTTATTACGGTTGTATCTTCTTGTTCAATCGATCCTTTAATCATCATATAAATTCCTTCCTTGTCTTTTATGGTGGCTTTTCGTCCCAAAGTCAATTTGATTAGAAATTAATATTGCTACTACTGGTTTTTTTGGTTGCCATTTGCTTGATATATCTTTCTCCAACCTTTGATTTTTAGTCTATTTTTGTCTTTGTTTCTAAGTTGTGTCTCTTATAGATGGCGTATTGGGTATGTTCTTTTATCCAGTCTGCAACTCTCCGTCTTTTGAGTGGTGCATTTAATCCACTGACATTCAGTGTAATCATCAAGTATGAATTGGTTGTTGTCCTTTTGTTATGTGTTTTTTATGATGTTCCTGGTTTCTTTGTTCCATATAATTGTCTGTGCTGAGCTCATTATATTTATGTATTTTGTTATCATTTCCTTCATTGCTGTTGTTTTATTATTTGCTAAATATCTGTGCTTGTCCTATTTTTTTACTGTGATGTGAATGTTTATCATTTTTCTTTGGGGTTACCCTGTGATTTATAATTTTCTCCTTGAGTTTAGAACAGTCCATTCTATCTTGCAACTTTCTTGACTTCCTCACCATGTAGAAGTTCTGTAACTACACTATTTTTCCCTCTTTTTGGTTTATAGTTGTCCTCATTTACCAATTGATTTCTCTGGTTCTCTGTTTACAATTTTGTAAGCTTATTTTACTTTGTATACTTTCATAACTGGGTTGGTTTCTGGGTTATGTCATCTTGTGTATTCATGGTCAGTTGTTGTTTGCTATAATTGGTTCTCTGTTCAAAGGACTCCATTAGTGTTTCTTGTAAGGTTGGCCTACTTTTAACAAATTCCCTTAATTTCTACTTATCTGGAAATCTTCTAATGTCACCATCATATTGGAGAAATAATTTTACTGGGCAAATTTGTTGGAAATTTTTCTCTTTCAAGATTTTATATATACCATCCCATTGCCTTCTCACCTGTGTGGCTTCTGATGAGAATTCAGTGGTTAGTCTTATTGGTTGCACTTTTTATGGAATTTTTCATTTTTTCTGTGCTACTTTCAGGATTCTTTCTTTGTCATTTGTTTTGGTGAGTTTGATGCTGATATGTTCTGGTGATTTTCTTTTGGGGTCTAACCTGTTTGGGGTTCACTGGACTTTCTAATAGTGAATCTGGCACTTCTGAAAATTAGAACCTAATCCCAGCTGTATCTGCTTATTAAAAATACATTAACATAGTTACTGGTACCTAGCCCCGAAATCTTATAGGAACCCCGGCTAGCTGTATTGAGATTGCTGGCCCTAGACTAGAAACAATTTGAAGAAATTTTTGGAAAAACAATTGTGGTGTCTGGTCTCTCAGGATCTTATTTAAATATCATTGCTCTTGTGAAAAGACTTGCTGAGATTAACTTAATCTCAGTTTTCATCATATCAGGGAAGTTCTGTTCCAACATATCTTGGACAATTTTCTCAGTGGTTTTATATTCCTCTTCTGTTCTGGAATTCTTATTACATGTAGGTTACTCCTTTTGGTGGTATCCCACAGGAATCTTAGGCTTTCTTTCTCTCTTTATTTTATTTTATTTATTTTTTTGATCTTTTTTTCTGATTGTTTCCTTTCCAAAGAAGTATTCAGGTATTTTTCTTCAATCTCATTAGTTCTCTCTTCCATTGATTGAATTTTACTTCTTTGCCCTTTCAATGTATTATTTATTTCTGAAAATTTAGTATTAATCTTCTGGATTTCTATCTGTAGATTTTATATCATTTCTAGTTTTCATTTATTTTGTCATTTTGTTCTTGTATTTTCTTCTGAAATTTTTCTAGTTTGTGTTTTCCTTAATGTTGTCAGTGTTTTCCTTCATCTGTCTCTCAATCTGTTGAAGATACCTAAATATAATTATTTTGAACTCCTTATCAGGGAGTTCCAATGCTGGCTGCTTCTTCCTCAGGGATGTGTTCTGGATCCATATCCTACTCCCTTGTTTCTACCACTTTATCCTGCTTCTTTGTGTGGACTGTGAAGATCTGTTGGCTCTGAGACATTGTGATTTTGTTGTATTTATATGTAATTGGCTATTGTATGCTGCAGGGATTTGCCCAAGATTTTTGTTTTCTTTGTTTTGGATGTATCAGAGTAAGCAAGGTACTGTAAGCAGGGTACTATGTGCCTCTATTCACTAGTTTGCAGCATTTGTGCACTCACCACCTGTCTTCTGGCGGGTGTGATAGAGAATGAGAGTGGCTGCACAGATCTCTGTTAACTGTTTGTGAAGAGCAGTTAAGGGTGAGTCAGGCTTTTGTTGGTGGCCATGTATTGTTGGTCAGTTGATGCAGAAGGAAGTGATGGTTCTCATTCAGTAAGTGGAGTTCTAGGAGGTACAGGTGTGGTTGAGTCATATGGGCATGGTTGCTGTATCCCACTTAGTTGGATAAAAACAACATTCAAAAAACCATCAAAAAAGTAAAAGCAAGCAGATAAAAAGCACACCGCATAAGTACACAGCAAAAATCACCAAAAAGAGGTGGGTGGGGGAGAGGAAAGGCAATAAATGGGAAAAATATTTAAGAAAATAGTTTGAAAAGCCAAAAGAAATATGTATAGAAAAAAGGGAAAATAATAATAAAACAAAAATGCTATCTGTGGAGGTGGTTATAAGATCAATGAGGTAGAGCAGGATAATAATGAAGAAAAAAATGGGGTAAATGCAAAAAGGGTAACAAGGAATGGGTAAAACCACAAGAAAGAAAAAATGGGAACCAACAGCAGAGAAGAGAGAAAAAGCTGAAAATTAGAACCTGGGAAGTAAAGAAGAAAGAATAATAATAAAAAGGATGAAAAAGAAATAGAAAAGAATAATAATTTTAAAGCAGACAAAAACTAAAATTTAAAAAAATAAAAGAAAAGGAAAAAGAATCTGGGCAGGGTGGGACAGGTCACCCAGGCTTCGTCAGAGCACACAGACTGGGATGGAATTCCTGTCAACCCAAAAGGTAGGTGGGAGTGAGGGATGACCATACCTCTATTCACCAAGAGGATGTGGGGTATAAGAATAACAAGGGGAACATCACACCTCCCAGTCCTTCATGTCTGGTATGTCCCTGACAAGTGGAACCTATTCTTAAGTCTCTGGAATCTGAGAAAATGCTGTCACTTTAAATATCCATAATGATCAAATCACTTGTAAACTTAAAAATGGCTGCACCCTCCGGACAGTCAAAAGTCCACAGCTCAGTCCATCTCTCTCTTCGTTGTTCCCCTTTTATTCAACAGCCACCAGTGCAGTCCTCCATGCGGCTCCTGGTTAGAAGGGCTAATTTCTAGGTTAATTGTTAGGTCTTAACACCACTTGGCAATATGCAAGCTTTCTGTGCTTTCAGGATCACTGACAGACTGAAGCTCCATATGTCTCCTTTTTTCAGTGTTTTCATGCAGGTCCTTCTACTAGTTGGAGTGTGGTGGTTAAGTCTGTGTGTCATCTTGGCTGGGCCTGGTTGAGTGGCTGGGCAGCTGAAAATAGTATTCCCCATGATGAGACTGGTAATCAACTTTATGATGGAATCTACTGTGAGGACGTGGTCTGCTTCCTGTGTATAAGGAGAAGCCTTGGGGAACAGTCTCTGGCTTATGAACCCTGCATGTAGCCATGTCCTTGTTCAGCAGCCTGCTGTGCTCTGCTGACCTTGGGACTTTCAATGGACTTGAATCAATGGTCTGCCATGTGGTTTGGTAACATGGAGACTGTGATGTTTTATTTGTCAACCTTGGGCTTGTTAGCTTCAGCAGCCAGTAGCTGCCTGAGTGAACAGGCCTGGAGCAAGAGGCAGAGCTGAAGCCCAAGGTCAAGGCTCTTTCACCCAGCCCCTAGAACCTGGTACTTTGAACTTGGACATCTAGCCTCCCGAACTGTAAGAGAATACAGTTTGTCCAAGCCATCCCATTTGTGGTATATTCCTGTCAGAGTGGTACTAGGTAACTGGATCATGGAGTTTAGTCCACTACTGTATCCTTCCTTTCAGCTTAGGGGTCCAGGATTATCTTCTGTACCTGTGTTAATTTGTTCCTCTTTTCTTTGTTGAAGAGGGTCTGTGTAGTTTGCCTGCCTATTCTGCCCTCTTACTAGAACTCAAATTTCTGTCTATATGTTTTATCAATTACTGAAAATGGAATAATTCAGTATTCAATTATTAATGTAGAACTTCCCATTTCTTCCTTCACTTCTGTCAATATTTTCTTCATACATTTTTTGTGAGCCTGTTATTTGTTGCATATATTTATAATTGTTATAGCTTCTTGATGAATAGAGTCTTTTATCACTATGCAATGACCTTTTTTCTCTTATAACAATTTTTTATTTAAATTTTCTTTCACTGATACTAGTACAGTGCTCATTTAGTTATTAATTGCATGGAATATCTTTTTCCATAGTTTCACTTTCCACCTGCTTGTGTCTTTTGATCAAAAGTGAGTCTCTTGTAGACAGAATATAGGTGGTTCATTTTGTTGTTGTTATTGTTGTTGTTTTGTTTTATCCATCATGCCAGTCTCTATATATTAAGTAGTAAATTTAATCATTTTACGTTTAAAGTGATTACTAACAGGGAAGAATTAACTTTGTGGTAGTTAAGATTGTGTGTCACCTTGGCTGGGCTATGGTTTTGAGTCACTTGGCAGCTGGATGTAGTTATTCCTCATGTTGAGATTGTAATCACCTTCATGGTTGAATCTACTGTGAGCAGCTAAGTAGTTGCCTTTTGGGTTTGGCCTGATTCCAGTATATAAGGAGAAACTTTGAGAAAGGTCTTTAGATTTTTGACACATTTTGGTCCTGCATTTGGCCAAGTCTTCATCACCAGTAGCCTGCCATGTTGCCTGATGATCTTGAGATTGTATAATTTACCTGCTAATCTTGGGTTTGTCAGCCTCAGCAGCAAGTAGCTGCATGAGTCAGAAGAAAACTTCAGCTCCAGTGGGCCAGGAACAAGAGGCAGAGCTGGAGCCCAAAGTCGAGGGGCCTTCACCCAGCCCCTAGAACTAGCACTTAGAATTCAGACATCTAGACTCCTAAACTGTAAAAGAATAAACTCCTGTTTGTTAAAGTCACACCCTTGTGGTATTTCTGTTATAGCAACACTAGAGAATTAAGATAATGTCTTCCATTTTGCTATTTGTTTTTTATTTGTCTTATCTTTTTTCTCCTCAATTTCTTCAGTACTGGTTGTTTATTATGTACCTTTGGATTCCCTCTTCACTTCCTTTTCAGTATACATTTTCAATTAATTTTTAGTGATTACCATAGAGATAACATTTAACACAATAGGTTTATAAAAATTTAATGATCAATTAGATTAAATTTATAGTAATTTAGTTAGCAACTTAGTAATTTATACAAACTTAGCTTCAACAGTATACAAAAACACTACCCACCCTCCTTCATGTTGTTATTGTTACAAACTACATCTTTATACATTACTTTTGTTGAAAACAGGGCTGTTTAAATATTGTAAAGTGAGAACTTTTGAAATCAGAATCTCCCCTTCCTCAAGGTTTGCTGTTGTTGATTGTTGAGAGTTGCAGTTATGTTCTTGTTTAGTGACTTTTTCAAATACCACATTCTTCATTATGTGTGGTCACTAAAGTCTCTGTTTCATTATCTTAATGATAAATCAGTGATGGGACAGAAATTTCCTTAAATCCTGGCTGAATTCAAATACTCTCCTGGGTGTTATAAGGTGTTTTTGTTTTGTTTTGTTTTGTTTTTAATTTGATCCTAGAATTCCAAATACACCAATTTTACCAATTTTGCCAGGTTATGACTTTTCAGTGGAAGGTTTGATTCTATGAGTTCTCCTTACTCTGCCATTTTCCATGGCATCATCCTAAATAAATATTTTTCATATTTAAATATTTTTTAAGCTTCCCTAACAGGTGTCATAAAGAACAAAGAAAGATATTACAGGGAAGAAAATTTTATTTCCATGTAAGGAAAAATTTTATAATAGTGTGAAAGCCACAAGAATTTTATAATTTCCCTATAAATTGTTTTTTCAGGAGAATTACTTGATTTTGGCTTTTGGTCATAAAAGCTATTTTGGCCTTTTAAAAAAAATTTAATTACATGATTGAAACACATTAAAAAAAAAAGTTTATAAGGCAATCCTTGATATCATCTGTTAATGTAGGACTGGTTCCTTTTTTTTTTTTTTTTCCTTCTTTGCTGGTTTTAAAGAGGCTTATGGAAAATATCATCTTCCAAAATTACCTAGGAATTAGTAATCTTTTACACTGTTATGTGTGTGTGGTATAATATATATATTTAAAAAGTACACAATGGGTTAATATATGTGAAGCTATTAGAACATTGCCTGGCTGTTAGGAGTTTGTTGTTGTCATTATTATTATTATTTTACTTTATAACATCATTTCATATTGTAACTCTAGGTCCAGTAGGCCAAATAATTTATTGTACAGTAGGTAGCTATGCTTAACCCTTGCCAATAACTCAATCTGCTCCATCTCAGGTCTCTATACTCAGACAGTTTGCCCTCCCTGTCTTTGCCCGCCTGTACACCCATAAGAAGTATACTTGAGTTCTACTTGTACAGAGATCAAAAAGAAAAGCAGAACACTTTTGAAAAGGCTGTGACCAAAGAGGGATTTCAAAGTGAAAGGACCCCCCAAAAAAAGTGAATAAACTGCCTGTTTCTTGACTTTTCTGCTTCCCAGTTTGAGGTCACAGACTCATCTACAGGCCTGTTTCATCTCTGAACTGCTCCAGCAGTTCCCTACTGAAGCCTGGCTGAAGCTCCCTCTGGTCAAGCCACCAAGTAAGTGGAAACAATAATGGTATGGACTTACACTCTTGTTCCATAGTCTCTTAGTCAGAACGTGGAAATAAGGTTGAGAGAAAATTAGCTCTGTTTCTAAAAAAGAAAAACAAAAAGTCTAACTGTTCATCTGGAAGTTATGGTGTGTTCTTGACATGAACTAACCTGAGCTGGCAAATAATATCATCAATAACCTTGAACTAAGTCAGAATTCTAACACTAAGAATTATTATCTTAATCTTAACAATGAAATAATTAAATTGAACATATCTGTATTGTGTTTTTTATTCCTGTAACATATTTTTAACTCTCTGTAAGATTTTCATTAATTTGTTTAACATTTCCACAGAGAATAAACCTCATTTTTATTTTTGGTTCACATAAAAATGTAACTAATATAAATTCAGCATACAGTTAAAATTTTCAGATACGCAATTCACTGCAATGGGAAAAACCTATCAGATTTCAAAATAGAAAATTCAGAAGTTATTTTTTTCAATGTTGTAGAAGCATATCCTATTTTTAGGCATGATTTTATATTTTATTGGTTTAAAAGCAAAATAAAATTTTATTGCTCACTTTTAAGCTAACTTTAACAAGGAAAAATGTCCCTTGTCTAAGTCTAATGACAAAATTCACCAAACAGTGAAATACCCCTGCAAGAGTGAACATATATATTACTCTATTTGCATTCAATAAAATAGGTAGTTATTGATTGTTTTTCTGTACTAGGCATCAATCAAAGATGGCTAAGGTATTCCTGTCTTTGATGAGTTAAAACTTCCTCTCTAATACAAGAAGCTAAACAAATAATTCTTTTACTATATGAAGAATTACATAGACAGCATCATGTAAGAGCAGCTTTAGCTGCTCTGTTGAGTCCTTCTGAATGGACCTTGCTCTTATTTGGTTCTATCTTTGCTCTCCCTCTGGTAGACTGCATATTATTTGAAGGCAAGGACTGTGTCTTATTAGCTGTTTTATTCCTACCAATATATATATATATTTTT
>NW_006921614.1:19448820-19461057 GCF_000298275.1 Orycteropus afer afer
TCCAAGATTATCTTCTGTGTCTGTGTTAATTGGTTTCCCTTTTCTTTGTTGAAGAGGGTCTGTGCAATCCTTCTGCCTAGTCCGCCATCTTGACCTGCCTTATTCCTACCAATATATTTTTTAAAAATAGCAAAGTAAAAGGGAAGGAAACAAGCAAGAAAGAGATAACAAAGAACAGAAATTAAACCAACAACAACAAAAAAGGAAATATTAATAGAAAAGCTGATCCTGGAGCCAAATATTAAAGGATGAATATTGTTCTAAGTTGGAAAATGAAGAGGGAGTGATAAATTCTGCCTAGACTCCTTGGAAGGAGGATTGGGCAATCTACTTCTATAGAGATATTGCCTTGGAAACCCAAGGAGGGGTCGCTATGAGTGGGATCTGAATCGATGGAGTGAGGTTTTGTTTTTTTTTTTTTGGTTTAGAATGGGAAGAGTTAGCAAAGACTTCATAGAAAAGATGATATGAACCAAGTCTTGAAAAGCACTAAAATTTGCCAAGTGAAAAAGGAGAAAAAAAGAGTAAGTCATAATAGAAGTAACACTTTTATAAAGAAACAAAAAATATTTGGAAAACCATTCATCAGGCAGGTCTGATTTACAGACTAAATATGGAGAACTAACATGAGATAAGGCTAAACAGGTAATTGGGACCAGATTGTTGAAAACTTTGAATGGTAGACTAAGAAAGGAGTTTACATAAAGAAGGTAGTTTACATAACAGAAAAATTTTGTGTGGTCTGTGGTTTAGAGACAGAGACCTGGAGGGAAAAATAGAAGAGTGGTTGAAGACCAGATACTTAATTGTAGTCTATCACAGTGGTTCAGACAAAAATTAATGACCATCTCAATTACAGTGGTGGCCAGGAAAATGAAATTCTGAGGATCAATGTAATATTGTGGAGTAGAATCTCTAGAAGGAATTGACCTTAGAAGAGGGTAGATTTAACAATATTGCTAAGATGTCAAGTCCACAAAGAGAAGATGGCTGCATCGTTTGCTTAAATAAAGTTTGGAGGGGGAGTTTGTTATGAAGTGAAGAAGAGAATAATTTTGACTTGAGATTTGTGAAATATGAAAAACAATGCATGTTTCAGTGATTAAGATAAATCTAAAAGAGAAAGTTGCACCACCTGGAATGGGTTTTTAGCATCCTGTGGCTTCCCAAGCCATGTAGGTTATGTCTTACTAAAGCAGATCTCCAATGTCCTGGCACTATTTCTAGTCTCAGTCTTAAGCCATTAATCTGTGTATTGCCTCTCCACTGCGTCCAATCTTCCTGACTTCTGACCTTACAAAATACAGTCTAGCTTTAACTTTCCCTCAGAAAGGATAAGCTTGATTACAGTATGATAACAAACAAGCAAGCATACAAAAATAATTGCTGATGAGTCTATTCTGACTCATGGTGAAACTCTATGTGTCAGAGTAAAACTATGCTCCATGGGGTTTTCAATGGATTTTGCCATCTTTTCTCCTGCGTAGACTTGAACACGCAACCTTTTTTTAGCAGCTGAGTGCATTAACTTTTGCACTGCCCAGGGAATACTGGTGTGTTAACCAAAAAATCCAATTCCAACCCTCTAACACAAAGTCAATTCTGACCCATAATGACCCTTATGGAACAGAGTAGAATTGCCCTATAGGGTTTCCAAAGTAAATCTTTATGGAAACAGACTGCCAATCCTTCTCCATGGAGCAGCCAGTGAGTTCAAATTGCCAAAATTTCAGTTATCAGCTGAGTGCTTAACCACTGTGCCAACAGGGCTCCTTGGTGTGATAACCAGCACCACTTAAATCTCAATGGCTCAAAACGGTAATGGTTCATTTCTTGCTCACACTACATATCTGCATTAGTTTTCTAGAGCTGCCATAGCAAAGTGTCACAAAATGAGTGGCTTTAAACCACTGAAATTTACTAATTTACAGTTCTGGAGGTCAGTAGTCTGAAATAATAGTGTCAGTCCAGCCATGCTCTCTCTGAAGGCTCTAGAGAATGATCCTTTCTTGTTTCCTCCAGTTTTTTGTAACACCATGTGTTCTTTGGCTTGCAGCTGCAGTATGACTCTGGTATCACATGACTGTCTTCCCACTGTCAATCTCACTTTCTTTGTCGCTTCTCCTCTTTTATGGACATCACTCATATTAGAGTAAGACTTATTACTACAGTATGACCTCATGCTAACTTAACTGATAATATCTTAAAAAACCTTATTTCTAAACAAGGTCATGTTCACAGGCCATGGGTTAGGAGTTTAACATAAATTTTTGTTGTTGTGTTGATAAATTTTGGAGGGCTACAATTCAAAATATAAAAATATCCATCAAAGATGATTTAGGTACCTTATTCCATGAAATCATTGTCTTCCGCCTGGGTCCAGTATAGTGGAACAGTAATTAAGAGCAACACCATGACATAGGAAAAAGATGGCATAGCAGAGCATGCACTAGCACTGAAAACTTCCTTTCAAAGAAGCACAAAAGGAGAAAAGACAAATCTGTAATTGTTCAAATAATTTGTTCAAATAGTCCTTCCTTAAGGAGATAGAACTTAATTCACACCCTTGAGCATGGGTTGTACTTAGTGACTGGCTTCCAAACAGCACAGTAGGAAATAGGAAGAAAAAGCAATTTTATAGTGGAGAAACCTGGCAAACACGACAATGATCAGATGATCAGGGTTAACATCATCAGCAAGAAGTCATATATATAGCATATACTGTTGATATGACATAATAAGAATGACTTTTTACCTCTGTGGTCTTACTCTTAATGAAACATAATCCCAATTTTAGCATAAGAAAAATATCAGACCAACTAAAATGGAAGTATATTCTATAAATCTATCTGACCAGTCATGAGACACAAGGAATGTCTGAGAAACTGTCACAGAACAGAGAAATCTAAAGAAATATGGTAAGTAAATGTAATGTGCTATCTGGATAAGACCTTGGAAGATAAAACGACTTTAGAGGAAAACTAGTGAAGTCCAAATAAAGTGTGGATTTTAGTTAATAGTAACATACCAATCCTGATCCCTTAGTTATGATAAATGAACTATTACATCAATATTATAAAATGTTAACCATAAGAGTGATAAGCTGGGTGAGAAGTATATGGGAATTCTATGTACTATCTTTATAACTTCTCTGTAAACCTAAGGTTGTTATAAAATTAAAAGTTTATTTCAGTTAAAAAAGAGATATGTATCTTTTCTGCTTACGAAACTGAATCAACTCAAAGCAGTAGCAGTTCACACCAAGTTCTGCTACTCAGTGGACCCTGGATGAACATCTCTTGTCCAGTTGTGTCCCTGGACCACCCAGTTTCAACAAAGTCCCTGCCAAGGCTGCCTGGATCCAGCACTGGACAGAGATGATATCAGGGTTACATCATTAAAGGTAATCAGAATTTTAATAGAATTGAGGGGAATGGAAAGAGAATATGTGAATTAACCTAAAACTTAAGAACATGCTATGCTTGGGAATAGGAGCTCTGGTAGCATAATGTCTAAGGCACTTGACTGCTAACCAGAAGGCAAGTGGTTCAAACCCACCAGCCACTCCTTGGAAGGAAGTTGGGGCAATCTACTTCCGTAGTGATACTGCCTTGGAAACCCAAGGAGGGGTCGCTATGAGTCGGGTCTGACTCGATGGCACATAACAACAATAACAACATGCTTGGGAATGCAATGAGAAAACTGGGATAGCTAGATTGAAAGGTCTTTGTAGAGATATAATGGGAAATAAGGTTGGAGATGTAGAATAGGGAATTGCATTGTGAAGTGCACTGTGTGCTTATTAAAGGAATTTATATTTGCTTTGTAGAGAATCCACTGAAGAGTTGTATGGCTGCTGCCTTGTTCTGAGAAACTGAATCTGATAATGGTGTTCGAAAGGACCATGTCAGATCAGACTCTTCTGTTAGAAATCATAATCGGAAAGATACAACCCGTAGTTATTCAAAGTACTATGAGCATTCTAGAATGGAAAACAAAGAAGTTCAAAGATGTGAAATAGAACTTGTCAGTTTTAACTCCGAAATGTAAATATTCTTGGGATATGCGGGAAAACAATGATTTTCCAGAGACATAAGTCTTGTTTAGAAATAAACTGTTCTACAATAGCTACTTTTTTTCTCATCATATATTTTCAAAAGTATTTTATAATCTCTGTTTCTGCTTCTATTGCTCTAAGTAACCTATAACTTTAAATGGCTCCTATACCTTTCCATGGGCAATCCTACTTCCGTAGTGATACGGCCTCGGAAACCCAAGGAGGGGTCGCTATGAGTCGGGGCCGACTCGACGCACATAACAACAACAACAACATACCTTTCCATGGGAGCTCTGGTAGCATAGTGGCTAAGGCACTTGACTGCTAACCAGAAGGCTGGCGGTTCAAACCCACCAACCACTCCTCAGAAGGAAGGTTGGGCAATCCTACTTCCGTAGTGATACTGCCTCGGAAACCCAAGGAGGGGTTGCTATGAGTCGGGGCCGACTCGACGGCAAACAACAACAACATACCTTTCCATTGGCACCAGGAACTCAGATGGTACAGTGGTTATAAGGCATTCAGCTGCTAACCAAAAGTTAGCAGTTTGAACCCACCAGCCACTCTGTGGGAAAAAGATGAGGCAGTCTGCTTCAGAAAAGATTTGTAGCCTTGGAAACCCTATGGTGCAGTTCTGCTCTGTCCTATAGAGTTGCTATGAATTGGAATCAACTCTGATGGCAGTGAGGTTTTGTGTTGTTGTTGTCTGTTTGTTTGTTTAGACTCATTTCTGCCTTCCATGAATTAGTGACTAGACTAGGAACCAAGATCATACAATTTGGTTTACAAATGGCTTTTTGCATCTGCTCGGCTAAATTAGAAGTTTGTGGGGCCAGCCAGCCTAGTATGCCCTTGTTATCCCCCTGGGAGATAGTCTTGTGTTTCCTAATGTCATTTCTATAATCAGTGTCATAAGATTTTCATTTCCTAGAATGCTGCAATTGATTGAAATTTCTTATTCATGAAGAAAGTCATTGCTTTATTTTTTTTTTTTTTTACATCAGGGTGCATTGATTTCTATAGCAAATATTACAGAAAGGAGAGTAGAAATTGGGTAATAAAATACCAAATGCTTAAGGGCAGAATGATGATTGCTTTTTCACCTTCCTCCTAGGGACTTTAATAAAGCATCTGTGAATTGCACTTAGGCAAGCTGTCATCGGATTTGATTCCTCTCTGCTGAAAAACCGCCAGCAGCTATATCGTTGTTCTAAGCACTTTACTCCTTCACAAAAGTTTTTATAGTTTTATGGGACCAATCTTCTAATGGAGAACACGATAGTGTGCAATTATCAGGTGCAGGTATAATGCAAGGGCAAAGAGAAAAGGAAATATTGACCTCTTGCTGCTAAGTTTCCAAATATCTATTATTTCTTTTTGCCAGTTTGATTTTGCATTGCTTCATAATAATTAGCATATACTCATATGGAACTGGCTAGCAACAAAAAGGTATATATATTTGCTCTGTTGTTGTTGTTATGTGCCGTCGAGTCAAACCCAACTCTGCGACCCCTCCTTGGGTTGCCGAGGCAGTATCACTACTGAAGTAAGTTAAATTGGCCAACCTTCCTTCCGAGGAGTGGCTAGTGGGTTTGAACCGTCAGCCTTCTGGTTAGCAGTTAAGTGCCTTAGGCACTAATTGTCAGTGATACCTGAAATACAAGTACAGCTTAAAATGGGAAGATTTTATAACTGTTCATCAAACAACAAGATTGAACTATATCTCTTCAACTTTAATGTAATATGTTTTTTTATTTCACTTAAACATAGTGGACTGAACCCATGCTTCCTGCCAAATTCCCATTAAAATGACAGTGAATAAGTTAATAAATAAGTAAATAAATAAATCAACAGTGGTACAAAACCACAAGGATAAAGAGAATAGAGGTGGAAAAAAAGCATGACAAAAGATATCAGCAAAGTTAAAATTTTGGAAGAAGAAAGTAGATTAGTGTTTGGTAATTGATCTAGCATAACAAAGAAAGCAGAAACTTAAATGCCTACAGAAAAGGAAACAGGAAGCAAATTGATTTACAATGCAAAGTCCCTAAAGGAACAGGAATTAGAGACACCATATACCTCAGAAAGCATGATGAGATTAAAAAGAAAACAACAAACAACACACAAAAAACAGGATAAGTTGAAATTATTTGTGAGGGACAGTTATATGCATCTTTCCTTGTTCCTTGTCCTTCTCTACTAACCTGTACAGCCAGGAGAAGGGGAATGTATTCTGCAGAGAAATAAAACGAGAGAAGCATTGAACTTGGTGACACAATTAGAGGACAGAGGCGATGTATTCTACTAAAAAAGGGGATGGGAGAGAAAAAGTAAAACTCTACATTCTGAGTGAATACTCTCCCATCCCTCCTCCCAGCCACTGTTTCCCCCTTCACCTCTCAGAATGTGGAGATGACCTCTGGCTGAAGAAATTGATCAGCTCAAGAGAAAAATGTGTATATTTATACCCTAGGAGCTCTGGTGGCACAGTGTCTAAGGCATTTGACTGCTAACCAGAAGGTTGGCAGTTCAAACCCACCAGCTGTTCCACAGAAGAGAGAGCAATTTACTTCCATAAAGATTTACCACCTTGGAAACCCAATGGGGTTCGCTATGAATCAGAATTGACTTGATGGCAGGGAGTTTTTTTCCATTCATTTGTTTTCATATATATGCTCTAAGCTACTGGCTTTCTGGTTAGCAGCCAAATGTCTTGTCCACCACACCACCAGAGCTGCTTAAGGAAATAAATGGTAAAGGATGATTCAATTATCCTGCAATAAAGCCCCCCAGATATCAGCTCATAAACAGCTTCCAAACAGTTTTTAATGTCTCACTATTAGCAGACAATAAAATGACACCAGACACTTGAGGAAAGTAGTTAACATGAAGAGCAAAGACCAAAAAAAGATTTTTAAAAAGAGTATGAAAGATAGAGAGACAACCTGGGACAAAACATACTAACAGTTATAACACAACAGAGATAAGAGAAGATTTTTTACCCATGAAATAAGAACAGAATAATATTTTTAAAAAAGCTTACAGAATAAGAAATCTCTTGAAAATTAAAAAGTAGCAGCAGAAATACAAATTAAAAAGAAAACTTTTGCTTGTTACTTGTGGTGCAGTGAATTACTTGCTGTGGCTCTTCTAGCCATGATCTTTGTGACTCCCACCACATGACTAGGTGGAGCTATGTAAATGTGACATGGTTTGTGGCCTACCAACAGGATTGGATAATTGTTAATAATGTAAAAAAGGTATATGGCACACTGTGGGTATGAGACCATGGAAATAAGGTGTATGGAACTCTAACATGAGAATTGGTCAATTTTGCCATTCCACTAGGCTTAAAGTAAGCCCTCCCAGAGGCAGAAAGAGGGGATCTCATTATCATCAAGACAGAGAAAAGCCAAGAGTGGAGCATGTCATTGGACTCAAAATCCCTGCATTGACGGGACAGCAGAAAGATGGCAGCAGCAACAGGAGAAGTAACAGCAGCAACAGCAGAACCAAGAGACTGGAACAAGACAGGTGGGCTTGCCTGCCCAGGGAGTGAGAAACAGTGGTGCCTTCAGGAAGGAGGGTTGCAAGTGGAGTGGGATGCACCTATCAGCAGAGCTAAAAGAGCTTTATGACACTTTCCCGGGCAAGGTAGAGACCAGACTGAGAGGCCAAGGGCCTAGGAGAGGGATGCTTAGGACCAAAGAGAGGCATCCTATGGGCATGGCTGAGGGGATGTTGTCCTGATTGAGGAATTGCATCCTGAGCATTCCTGAACCTGAATTGTAACCTGTTACTTCCCTAATAAACCCCATAATTGTGAGTATTGTCTGTGACTTCTGTGTAGCCATTGCAATGAATTATAAAACCCAGGAGAGAAGTAGTGAGTGCCATGGGAGGGACAATTAGTGTCAGAATTGGCTTGGATGATGGCACCATGTCTTATTTTTGCCTCATAGGAATCAGCTTTGGGCCGTTGCTATTGATCCTTGTCTCTCTCCCTTGTGAAATTAGAGGAGGTCAGAGATGAAGCCACAATATCCTTTTTTGCACTACTAGAATAAAGTTGTTGTGAAAACCATCACTAAACCCAAGACAAATGGAAAGGACCCACATCAACATCCAAGTCATCAGATTCATAGATTCAGCTAAGTCCATATCCGCTAGCTGCCTGGTTTTAATAGCAGTGAAATTGATGATCGAACTATTGATACGTTTGAGAAAACTACTGTCATGGATTGAATTGTGTCTCCTCAGAATATGTATTAACTTAGCTGGGCCATGATTCTCAGTGATTTGGCAGTCACACAATAATGTAATTTGGCAGCTATGTAATGTTATGATCATCCCCAATGATGAGATCTGATGTGATCAGCCAATCAGTTGTAAAAGGATTAGTGTTTTTGGTTACCTAGTGCTTCTCTGACAGGAATGTACCACAAATGATTGACTTAACAAGTAGAAGTTTATTCTTTTATAGTTTTGGAGGCTGGAAGTCTGAGTTCAAAGTGCCAGACTCTAGGGTCTAGGTGAAAACCCCTTGACCTTGGGCTTCAGTGCTGCCTCTTGCTCCTAGCCCACTGGAGCTGGAGGCTTTCTTCACTAAGGTAGCTGCTGGCTGCCGAGGATGACAAGCCCAAGGTCAACAAGTAAAAAAGGCACAGTCCAGATATTACCAAACCACATGACAGGGCATTGATTCAAGCCCACTAACAGTCCAAGACTGGCAGATAACATGGCAGGTTGCTGAACAACAATTAAGCTACATACAGGGTTCAAGCATGCCAAAAGCTAGGGACCTTCCTCAAACTTGCTTCTTACATACTTTAAGCAGACCACATCCCTAAAGCAGCTATTCAGTTGCTGCTGTCCTTCCACTATCAAGCTGATTACCGTCTCACCATGGAGAATAACTACATCCAGCTGCTCAGCCTCTGAAAACCAGGCCCAGCCAAGTTGACACACAACCTTAACTTCCACAATTAGGGTGGAATAGAATACCTTTATTCAGGTCATAGCCTGTTCCATTGTAAAGGGAATTTCACTGGGATGTGACCTGCATTGCCTTTCATCTTACAGAGATGAAAGGAGAGAAAGGAACAGAGAAGAGCAACTGACTACAACCAAGAAAAAAGAATTAGAAGTGGAGTGCAAACTCTGGACTCGGTGTTTTTGCATTCCTCCAGACCCAGGGGAATCTTGATATAAATTAAAAAAAAAAAAAAAGGAGATCTCCAGGGAATTCTAGGCCCATGTATGTTGAACGGAGAAAAGAACCTTCCTCCATAGCCAACAGAGAAAGAAAGACTTCCCCTTTTTGCAGATGACATGATCCTATACATAAAAAGTACCAGAGAATTAGCAAGAAATATATTGGAATTAATAGAAGGATTAAGCAAAGTGGCATGGTACAAGATCAACATGCAAAAACCAGACAGATTAATCCACATTTACAAAGGAAACTCTGAAAGGGAAATCAGGAAAATAGTACCATTTACAATAGCCACTCAAAAGATGAAGTAGTTAGGAATAAATCTAACCAGAAATGCAAAGACCTATACAAATAAAATCACAAAACACCACTACATAAGAAACCAAAAGACAATTAAATAGAAGAATATACCATGCTCATGGAAAGCAAGACTTAGCATTGTGAAAATGTCAATACTATCCAAAGTGATCTACAAAAATAATGCAATCTTGATCTATATTCCACCACCATTCTTTAAAGATGTGGAAAAACTAATCACAAACTTTATATGAAAGAAAATGACCCCAAATAAGCAACATGCTACTAAAGAAGAACAAAGTAAGAAGCCTCACACTTCCCAATCACAAAACCTACAGTAGTCAAAACAGCCTGGTATTGGTACCATGACAGACACATAGATCAAAGGAACAGAATTAAGATGTCAGAAGTAAATTTGTGCACCTATCAACAGCTGATCCTTGACAAAAAACTAAAGCCCATGAAATGAGGAAGAGATAATCTGATATCCATTTGCAGAAAAATGAAACAGGAGCTGTATCTCTTACCATATACAAAAGCTAACTCAACATGGATCGAAGACTTAAATGCAAAACCAAAAACCATAAAGATCATCAAAGAAAAAATCTTGGAGAACATAGGACTTTAAATATGGCATAAGTACAATATCAAATATAACTAAAATGTATAAACAGAAGAAGACAAACTAGACCATTTATGTGCATCAAAATAATTCACCAATAGAATAAAAATAGTATCTACAGGGTGGGCAAAAAATTTTGTCAATGACATATCAGACACGAGACTAATCTCCAAAATTTATAGAAAAGTTGAATACTTCAAAACAAAAAGACAAACAATCCAATTAAAATATGAGCAAACATTTCACCAAAGAAGATACACAGGTTGTTGAGAAATACATGAATAGTCACAACCATTAATCACTAAAACCAACCAAAACCAAACTCACTGCTGCTGACTTGGATCCTACTCATAGCGACCACACTTTGGGTTTCTGAGGCCGTATCACTATGGAAGTAGATTGCCCAGTCTTCCTTCCGAGGAGTGGCTGGTGTGTTTGAACCGCCAGCCTTCTGGTTAACAGTCAAATGCCTTAGGCACCACACTGCCAGAGCTCCCAATTAATCACCAGGGAGATGCAAATCAAAAGAAAAATGAAAGGAAAAGGAAGACACAGAGAGGTGCACAAAAGGTACAGTTAACAAAGATAAATCCTTTTATATATATAATACCACATTATCAGTGATAACAAATATTAATCTACAAGGGAATAGATGGGTAGACAGGCTGAATGATCATATATGTCTAAGCAAAAGGGGATATACCCATGAACATGTTTTTTGTTCATCATAATGTTATCAGATGATATTTGTACATACATGTTTGTCTGTGCTGTAAGAATGCCATGTAAATAGAACTAATAGTGGGTCAAGTTACGATAACTTCTTAGCCACAGTCCACCATCCTAATGGAGTGAGTTGTTGGACCTGTGGGCTCAGGGCCATGGAAGCAGGGGATATCGAGCTTAATTGGCATAGCATACTACCCAAAAACATTGTTCTATATCTTACTCTGGTGAGTAAGTTTGCCCACCCTGTAGATACTATTTTTATTCTATTGGTGAATTATTTTGATGCACTGGGGTCTTAAAAGCTTGCAAGCAGCCATCTCTAGATGCAACAATAGGTCTCTGCTCATCTGGACCAAAGAGAAATGAAGAAAACAAACAATGCATGGAAACAATTAGTCCAAGGGACTAGTGTACCATGCGAACCTCAGCCTATATGACATGAGAACAGAAGAACTACTTGGTGTCCAATTACCACTGTCAACCACTCAGAAAGGGATCAGTGAAAGAAGATCCTGGGTAGAGTGGGAGAGCAATGTGCAACAAAATTCAAAATCAGTAAAAAAGACCAGGCTTATTGGTCTTATAGAGTCTGGTGAATACCCAGAGACCATGGCCCCTAGCTAGCCTTCAGGCCTGGAACTGAATACTTTAAAGAGGTCTTTCACAGCCCAGTGCCATACAACACCTGATTTCTTGACTGATGCGTCAATAGGTGTTAACTGTGGATCCAAAAAATAAAATCCCTGATGAATTCACTCAAATCTCCATTTGTTGTGATATATAGCTTATTGGTCCAGTTGTGAGGATTTTTGTTTTCTTTATGCAGAGGTGTAATCCATACTAAACACTGTGGTCTTTGATCTTCATCAGTAAGTGCTTCAAGTCATCTTCACCTTCAGCAAGCAAGGTTTTCTTACAGTGGCTCTTTGTCTTCTCTTTTGATGGTTCCAGCATTTGTCAATATTTTGCCCATAGAATCCTTCAGTATTGTGACTTGAGGCTTGAAATTGTTCTTCAGTTCTTTCAGCTACATAAATGCTATAATGTGTTCTTCTCTTTTGGATTTCTAATTCCAGGTCTTTGAACATTTCATTATAATACTTTGTCTTCTCGAGTCACCCTTTAAAATCTGTTCAGCAGGGAGCGGAAGATGGCGGACTAGATAGAAGGACTGCACAGACCCTCTTCAACAAAGAAAAGGAAAACCAATTGACACAGACACAGAAGTTATTCTTGGACCCCTGAGCCTTGAAGAGAAGGATTCAGAAGTAGACTAAACCCCAACTAGCAGAAGAATTTGTGTGAAAATACCAAAAA
>NW_006921614.1:19469332-19474851 GCF_000298275.1 Orycteropus afer afer
AGTATGGAGGGATGTACACTGGGAAGTGGTACCTTGGGGAGGAAATTGGAGGGGAGCTGTTGCATTGTGGTAAATTGTGGTAATTGACATGAGACAAAGTATATGTGAACTGCTGTATCGAGAGTGATTTTGCTCTGTAAATCTTCACCCAAATCTAAATAAAATAAAATTAAAAAAAAAAATCTGTTTAGCTATTTTATTTCATCATATCTCTTTAGCTACTCACCATTCAAAAGCAAGTTTTAGAGTCTTTTCTGACATCCATTTTTGTCTTTACTTCTTTTCTTGTCTTTTTTTTTACATGCAGTAAGAAATTTCATATAACAGAAAAAGATATAAACAAAGGATGCAGACAGTGAAGTCTTAAAGGGGGACCAGCATGGAGCCTCATGTCTCAAAGAGGACCCACCTACCCTCCCAAGGTCAGATATTTACTGTTCTAGGGCAGCCCCTGGCTTAGGATGTCAAAGCCCTGTGGGCATCCCTCTACTCAGTGTGCCCAAGTTCTGTTCTGCTCCACTTTGCTGGAGCCACTGGTTGTCTCCACTACTTCTAGAATCCTCACTGGTGGCCCATAGCTCTGAGCATGTTATGGATTGTTTTAAAAAATTATTATTATAAAATATTTCAAACTGGACAATCTACTTCTGTAGAGACACCACCTCAGAAACCCAAGGAGGGGTTGCTATGAGTTGGAACCAACTTGATGTCAATGAGTTTGGTTTTTAGGTTTATTTGCAACAGAAAAAAAAGACTAGTGCAATGATCCCCCATGTGTCCATAACCTAGCTTCAAGCACTATCATCTAATGACTAATATTTCTTTCTTTTTAAATCCCTTCACCTATATCAAATCTGTCTCTATATTATCCATCTCTTTTCCCTAACTTGCCACCACCTCCCATCTCTGGTAACTGACAAAGAGATTTCCCTTCCCTGTGTAAACCTTTCCTGTCTTTTTAGTGACCTTTTTCTTTCTTCATGTATGATGTTCTTGATGTCATCCCACAACTCTTCTGGTCTTTTGTCATTGGTGTTCAATGTGTCAAACCTATTTTTCAGAGAGTCTCTAACTTCAGGTGGGATATAATCAAGATTGTATTTCACTCTTGTGGACTTATCTTAATTTTCTTCAGGTAAAACTTGAACTTGCATGTGAGAAATTGATGGTGTTTTCCAGAGTCACCTCCTGGCCTTGTTTTGACTAATGATATTGAGCTACTCCATCACCACTTTCTACAAATGTAAGTTATCTGATTCCTGTGTATTCCATTTGATGAGGTCCACGTGTATAGCTGATGTCTATGTTCTTGAAAAAAAATATTTGCAATGAATGTTTTCAGTCTTGAAAAAGTCTATCATGTGATCTCTGGCATCATTTCTATCACCAAAGGCCATATTTTCCAACTACCAATGATTCTTCTTAGTTCCCAATTTTCTCATTCCAATCAATACATTCCAATTATATAGTTGGTCAATTTCAGACTGCAGAAGTTGCTGAAAACTTTCAATTTCTTCATCTTTGTGGCTTTAGTGGTTGATGTGTAAATATGAATAATAGTAGTATTAACTGGTCTTTCTTGTAGGCATATGGATATTATCCTATCACTGACAGCATTGTACTTCAGGACAGATCTTGAAACGTTCTTTCTGACGATGAATGTGACACTACTCCTCTTCAATTTGCCATTCCAGGCATAGTAAACCATATGGTTGTCTGATTCAAAATGGTCAATACCAGTCCATTTCAGCTGACTAATGCCTAGGATATTGATCTTTATGCATTCCATTTCATTTTTTACAGCTTCTAATTTTCCTAGATTCATACTTTGTACATTTTATGTTCCAATCATTAATGGGTGTTTGCAGCTATTTCTTCTCATTTTGGGTCATGCCCCAACAGAAAATGAAAGTCCTGAAAGCTTTATTCCATCCAGGTCATTAAGTTCAACTCTAACTTGGGGAGGTAGCTCTTCTCCACTTTTATTTTGAGTGCCTTTTAACCTGAGGAGCTCATCTTCTGAAACAATATTGGACAATGGTTCACTGCTCCTCAAAATTTTTTAAATAATATATCAGACAGTGTTTCCCTGCTACTCATAAGGTATTCAGTGGCCACTTTTTTTTTTTTTCATAAATGATGGCCCTGTCCTTCTTCCTAGTCTGTCTTTGTCCAGAAGCTCTGTTGAAACCTATCCTTCATAACTGAACCTTCTGGTATTTGAACTACTGGTGGCACAGCCTCCAGCCTCACAGCAAGTGCAAACCACCACAATATGACAAACTGACAGATTAGTGCTTGACTCAGCCAATAGGAGAAATTTTCAATGCATGCTACGGTCTGGATGGAGCATGAAGACATTGTGCTAAACAAAATAAGCCAATAACAAAAGGCCAAATATACATGACCTCACTTATATAAAAATTTAAAAAAAGGCAAAATATAAAGACAAAGTTTATTAGTGGTTACCAAGGGTGAGAGGAAAAGGTAAAAGGGGAGTTAATGGTGATGGAAAAATTACATTGATTAAAGTATGGTTGCACTACAAATTATTGTAATTGGTGTCAATAAGTTGTACACTTATTAAAAATTTGAATTGGGAAAAGTTATGTGATAGACATATTTACAACAATGAAAAACGTATCTGTGGAAGTTGCTTATGTACATAACACATCAAGGGATTTGTTTCCTTGATTTGGAAGTTTAGGGTCATGTTTCATGGAACACTCAACTTCTTTGGCCTAGTAAGATGTTCAGTGCCTCTGTTCTATCTCCCAGTTTGTGACGTAGTGCCTGGGGTTTTAAAAGTTTTCATGTAGCCACCCAAGGTATAACAGTTGGCCTCTACTCACCTGGAGCAACAGAGGAAGAAGGAGAGTCAGGAATAGGAGAAGGATGTGGAATGTATGGCTAATCGCCTCCATGAAACATTCTTTTGCTGTGACACCAGAACTGAATGGTGCCCAGCTACCATTACTGAACATTTAGACCAAAGATACCACAGAAAAATCCCGATCAAAAGGAGGAAAATATAGAACAGAATTTCAAATTCTCATGGACTTCAGACTTTCTGGAACCATGGAGGGTGGATGAACTCCTGGAACTATTGCCCTGAGATAATGTTTAAACCTTAAGTGAAAAATATCCTCTGGAATCATCTTAAAACCAAAGATTACTTTAGCTTAATAGTGAAAAAGATCTACCTTGCATATTACACTTTTTTAAGAATTGTCTATGTGGGATCAAATTGACAACAGAAACTTGAAAGATTAAATAGGAACCTTAGGGGCCAGTGAGCTTATGTTAATAAAGAAGGAACAACTCAGAAAAAGAGGGTAAGGATGATTGCATAACTCAAATAATGTGATAAATTACACTAAATTTTGCATGTAGAAACTGTTGAACTGGGAATGTTTTGCTGTGTTTATTCTCAACAACAACAACAATATAAATAAAATTTGGTAAAATATTGGCTAAGGCACTTGACTGCTAACCAGCAGGCTGGCGGTTCAAACCCACCAGCCACTCCCCGGAAGGAAGGTTGGGCAATCCTACTTCCGTAGTGATACTGCCTCGGAAACCCAAGGAGGGGTCGCTATGAGTCAGGGCTGACTCGACGGCACATAACAACAACAACAACAACATTGCTACAATCCAGACACACTAACATTGTATCAATTTCAGGGGATGGAAAGTCACTAGTAGTATGGGAATGCCTGGTGAGCTGTATATCTTGAAGCCCCTGACTGCATCTTGCCTTCAGCTAATCTGACAGACAGACTATACATCTTCTCCTCCAGGGGAATTGTTGTCCTAGTGAGTCATGTGGAAACTGTTGATCATCTTTGCCCCAGGCAACATAACAGGTGATTTCTGGTAAAATGTTAAAAAACTTTGCTTCACTCCAAACAAAGTTTTGCCTCACGATAATGTGGACTTCAACATTGAAAACATGTCAAAGATGCTTGCCGCAGCAAGAAATACCTGTCCTCCTACTGGAGCTGCCAACTTCATTACAATGATGATAACCCTAAACAATCCAGGCCAGATCAGCACTGAAAAAAGTTCCAGAGCTGGATGGTCATACTGCTCAGCTGACTGCAAAGAGAAAGCTGATCTGGTAAGAAGCTGGAGGAGACTTAAAGTATTGAAATCTATTGACAATGCCCTCATTCACATGGTTTCTGACTGGCTCATGTGTGTGAAGAGCTACTCAGATTGCTCTCACTGGGATAATTTTTTATTATCCAGGATATGAGAGCCTACAGCTCTGTGTGTCATAAAGGCAGTTAACAATAAGGCTGATGTAGTCAGCAAGGTCAAAAAGTCTTCAGAAGTCTCAGAAGACTAAAATAATATTTTGTCCAATACCTATCATGTCAGTTTTAATCAGCAGTGGAAGAACTGACTCAGCTGTTGATCCTGATGGGCTGTTTGAGTCATTGGTGTTTTAGAGTAAAATATTGGCTAATGATAACAAAGGATCACAAAACCTTCCAAAAGAAAATAATGCTCTGTGGCCTATTTATTTAGAAGCCACTTTAAGTTTTTATATTTTAAAATCAGTATTTTAAAATGGAAATAATTTTATCACAATCAGTCTCAAAATTTTAAGACTATTAAAATAATTTTCTAAAAAACATCAAACAAAATATAGGATACAGGTGAGGAAATATAGGATACAGGTGAAGAAATCTCATGGGCAGTAGAACAAAAAGTCGAAAGGGAAAAAAAAAAGGAGACAAAAGGGAGAGGAGGATCCAAGATGGACTCTGCAGATATACTATCCAGACCTCTAAAACAAAGACTTGAGAAACCAAGTGAAATGGATACAGATAACAATCCTGGGACCCAGAGATTCAAAGAAAAGAATTAAGAAGTAGATGAATATCAATGAAAGGAATAGACTAAACAAAAACAGTGAAAAAGGAGGTACATAGAGTGATGGACAGCCAACCAGCATAGCATGGCCATTTGGCATTATTATAAGCAGCATTGCCCCTTGGAGCAGGAATCAGATAATTGGATTTGCTTACCCAGAATTGCACTAGCACTCATATCAGTGATCAGTGATCAGAGAGGACTTCCTCTCACTTTTTTTAAAAAAATATTATATATATATATGTGTGTGTGTGTGTGTGTGTGTGTGTGTGTATGTATATATATAGAGAGAGCGCCCTTAAAAGTCTTGGAATAAAGCTTGGTCAATGTACTTCCGTAGTGATACCACCTCTGAAACCCAAGGAGGGGTCACTATGAGTCGGGTCTGACTTGATGGCACACAACAACAACAACCCCTAAAAATAAAAAGTCAAGCCCACTGCCATTGAGTCTATTCAGACTCATAGCTACCCCCAATGGGTTTTCAAGGCAGTAAGTCTTTATGGACGTAGAGTGCCACATCTTCCTTCTATGGAGTTCCTGGTGGGTTTGAACCACCAGCCTTCTGGTTAGCAGTCAAATGCATTAGGCACTGCACAACCAGAGTGCTGACACCCCTTCTCTCTCTCTCTCTCTCT
>NW_006921614.1:19474951-19493415 GCF_000298275.1 Orycteropus afer afer
TTTTCCCCTGGCAGTCAGGAGCCAGTGACCCTATCCAGTATGTCTCCCCACCCTTACCTCTCCACCCAATGGTCCAGTGCCACCACATACTCCAGTACCAGTGGATTGATGACATCTTCCCATCCTGTCCTCAGCAGCTCTGCATCACAAGTTATAAGAGATTCATTCTCACACTCCAACCTATTACCAAATTCACTGAGACAGGTGGTGAGTGTCCCAGTGCTGCCAGAAAAGAATACAGAGTAGCACACCCACTCTGTTACTAATTGATATTAAAACAAAAAATAATGGTGAAGCAAACCAACATACAACGGAAAAATTAGTACACCACCACAATGTCATGAGACAACAGACATCTTCAAATGACACAGAAGAAATAGGACAAGATGACTCAAACAAGTGACCAAAATACAGGGACAGAAAAACTGGAGGAAGAAATACTATTGTAACTACCTGATAAGTAATTCTGAAGATTTATACTACTATCCTTTCAGCAGTTTAAGAAAGAGATAATGGGAACTACAGACAAAATCAAAGAAAACACAAACAAGACTCTAGAAGAATTCAGGAGGAATCAAAACACAAATTGACAGAATAAATGGAAAATTAGAAACCATACAAAAAAAGAAATAGAAATCCAGAAGATTAACACTAACATTTCAGAAGTAGATAATGCATTGGAAGAGCAATGGAGTTGAACTGAACAATGAAAGAGAGAATTAGTAAAATTGAATGCAAATCTCCAACTACTAATCTGTTAGAGGAACAATAAGAAAAATGAACAGAAAAAATGAAGAAAGTCTAAGAGTTATGGGAGACATCAACAAGGGAAATAACTTATACAAGATCAGTATCTAACAGAGGAACAAACAACAACTAAAAATAAATAAATAAATAAACCCTGAGAAAATTGTCTAAGATTTGTTGAAAGAAAACTTCCCTAATGTCATGAAAAATGAGAAGATATGCTTTCAAGAATTTCAATAAACCCCAAATAGGATAGATTCCCAAAAGAAAATCACAAAGTCATATAAACTTTCAAAATCACAAAGACATATAAATGACAAAGGCAGAATCTTGAAAGCAGATGAGGAAAAACAAAAAGTTACCAACAAAGGGGAAGTTCTTGCTAGAAATACTGTAAGCAAGGAGGCAATGGGATCATGTATATAAAATCTTGAAAGAAAAAAATTTCCAACCAAGAATTATACACCCAGTAAAACTGTCTGTCAAATATGACAGTGAAATTAGGACATTCCCAGATAAATAGAAATTATAGAAATTGGTAGAAACTAGACCAACTTCATAGAAAAAGCTAAAGAGTTTTCTTCAGAGAAAGAACCAACAAAAGGTGACAACTGGACATTAAGACTCCCAACAGCATCATCTAGAAATCAACCCAGATAGACATATATCAAAAATGAAATAAACCTACAAATACGAAAATAGGGAAATCGAGATGTCAATTTGTAAATGATGACAAATACAAAGCATAAAAAGGAATAAATGATGTAGTTATAGAACTTTAAAGATAAGAGAAAGACAAGATTATATCAAGATAGAATGGACTGTTTTAAATTTGGAAAGATAATAATAAATTACAGGACAACCTGAAAGAAAACTATTAAAGTTTCTCATCAAAATAAAAAAAGAAGAATATCAAACAGTTTCAGTATACACTAAAACAGCAGTGAAAGATATAATGAGAAAATCTGTAAAAAAAAAAAAAAAAAAAAAGAACTGAGCACGGAAATGTGTATGAAACAAAGAAACAATCAACACCACATGCACACATACAAAACCACAGCAAAATGACAGCAGTAAATTCACATCTATCAATAATAGCACTGATGTAAATGGATTATATGTGCCAATCAAGACACAGAGAGAGCAGAATGGATTAAAAATCATAACATCAATATGCTGTCTACAAGAGTCATACCTTAGACACAAAGTCAAAAATCAGCTAAAAATTAAAGGGTGAAAAATATATGTCAAGTAAATGGCCACCAAATAAAAAGCAGCAGGAATAAGTATATCAATTTCTGATAAAATGTATTTTAAGGGCAAAACTAGCAAAAGAGACAAAAAAAGGCATTTTATAATGATGAAGGGTAAACTCAACAAGAGGAGATAATCATAAGAGATATCTGCACATCCAATGAAAGAGCCCCAAAATACATAAATCAAACTTTAACAGAATTGAAAAGAGAAGTAGACAACTCCACAGTAATAACACAACAATGCAACACACTGCTGTCCAGTCAGATCTGACTCATAGTGACCTCTCCTTGGGTTTCCAAGGTGGTATCACTATGGAACCTTTCTTCCGAGGAGTGGCTGGTGGGTTTGAACCACCAGCCTTCTGGTTAGCAGTCAAATGCATTAGGCACTATGCCATCAGAGTTGTAGTTGTTGTCATTAGATGCCATGGAGTCATTTCTGACTCATAGTGACCCTACACACAACAGAATGAAACACTGTCTGGTCCTGCGCCAGTTCCACCATCCTTGCTATAATTGAGCCCATTGTTGCACCCACTGTGTCAGTCCATCTTGTTGAGGGCATTCCGCCCTTTGGCAACCATCTATCTTACCAATCAAGACGTCCTTCCCCAGGAAATGGTCCCTTCTTACAACATGAGCAAAGTAGGTAAGACAAAGTCTGGCCATTCTCGCTTCCAAGGAGCATTCCAGCTGCACTTCCTCCAGGACAGATTTGTTAGATCTTTTATCAGTCCATGGTACTTTCAGAATTCTTTACCAGCACCACAATTCAAAAGCATCAACTTTTCTTTGGTCTTCCTTATTCATTGTCCAGCTCTTACATGCATATGAGGCAATTGAAAATACCATCGCTTGTGTCAGGTGCACCTTAGTCCACAAGGAGACATCTTTGCTCTTCAGCACTTGAGAGAGGTCCTTTGCAGCTGATTTGCCCAGTGTTATACATTGTCTGATTTCCTGACTGCTGCTTCCATTGTGTCAATTGTAGAATCAAGCAATGGGAAGTCTCTGACAACTTCAATCTTTTCTCCATTTATCGTGATGCTGCTTATAGGTCCAGTTGTGAGGATTTTTTTGTTTTCCTTATATTGAGATGTAATCCATACTGCATACTGTATTCTTCGACCTTCATCAGTAAGTGTTTCAAGCCATCCTCACTTTCAGCAAGCAAAGTTGTGTCATCAGCGTATTGCAGACTGTTAATGATTCATCCTCCAATCCTGATACCATATTCTTCTTCATATAATCCAGCTTCATGGATTATTTGCTCAGCATATAGATTGAATAAATATAGTGAAAGGAAAGCAGGCAACCAGAGTAGGAGACTTTAATACACAACTTTCAGTGAAGGACAGAATGACTAAGAAGAAACTCAACAAAAATCCAGAAGATGTAAACAATGCCATCAACCAACTTGACCTCATAGACATACACAACACTACACCAAATTAAAATGTAACACATATTCTTTTTCAGTGCACATAGATCATTCTCCAAAATAGACCACATATTAGGCCACAAAACTAGCCTCAGTAAATTTAGAAACATCAAAATACTACAAAACGTCTTCTCAGAACAAAATGCTATGAAATTAGAAATCGACAACAGGAAGATCAAAGAAAAAAAAACATGGAACCTTAATAACATCCTACTAAAAAACACTGGGTAATAGAAGAAATAAAAATGAAATTAAAAAAAAAATTCCTTGAATCAAAGAAAAATGAAAACACAACATACCAAAATCATTAGGACACAGCAGAAGCAATGCTCTAAGAACAAGTTATAGTGATAAATGTACACATTAAAAAACAAAAGGACCAATCAGTGCCTTAAACCAGTATCTCCAACAATTAGAAAAAAGAACAGTATAAAGCCTACTGTTGTCAGAAAAGAAAAAAAAAAAAAAAGATTTGAGCAGAAATAAGTGAAACAGAAAAACAATAGAAAAAATCCACAACACTAGAAGTTGGATCTTTGAAACAATTAATAAAATTGGCAACCCAACAGCAAATGTAACAAATGAAAAGAAAAATATACAAATAACATGAGTAAGAAATGAAATAGGTGACAGAACCAACTGAAATAAAAAGGATAGTAATGGAACACTATGAAGAACTGTACTCCAAAAAATTTGAAAACTTAGAAGAAATGGTCAAATTTCTAGAAACACACTGTTCTGGTTACCTGGTGCCACTCTGACAAGAATATATACCACAAATGGGATGGTCTTAACAAACAGGAGTTTATTCTTACAATTTGGAGGCTTTAAGTCCAAGTTCAAAGTGCCAGGCTCTAGGGGCTGGATAAAAGCCCCTTAACCTTGGGGTCTAGCTCTGCCTCCTGCTCCTGGCCCACTGGAGCTAGAGGCGTTTCTTCACTCAGACAGCTGTTGGCTGCTGAGGCTGAGAAACCCCAAAATTGACAAGTAAAAAGGCACAGTCCTGATGTTACCAACCCACAGGCAGGCCATTAACTTAAGTCCACTGTAAGTCCCAAGGTTGGCAGAGCATAGCAGGCTGCTGAGCAATGACATGGCTACATGCAGGGTCCAAGTGTGCCAGAGGCTAGAGACCATTCTCAAAGCTTCTGCTTATATACAGGAAGCAGGCCACATACACAAATGCAGCTACTCAGCTGTTCACAGTAGATTCCACCGTGGAGTTGATTATCAGTCTCATCATGGGGAATAACTACCACCAGCTGCCCAGCCACTCAACCAGGCCTAGCCAAGTTGACACACAAACATAACCACCACACACACTATCTACCCAAACTAAAAAAGTCTTATGTGGAAAATATTAACAGATCCATCACAAAAAAAAAAAAAAAAAGTCACTAAAAAAAAAAATTCCCAACCAAAAAATGTCCTTTTCCAGATGGTTTCACTGGTGAAGTCTACCAAAAATTCAGAGAAGTGACACAAATTCTACTCAAACTATTTTAGAACACAGAAAAGGATGGTATACTCCCAAACTTATTCTATAAAGTAAGTATAACTCTGATATCAAAACTAGGGAAAAACACCATTAAAATAGAAAAATTGTAGACCAATATCCCTCATGAACACAGACACAAAAATTTTCAACAATATCCTAGCCCATAGAATCCAACAACATTTCTAAAACATAAAACATACATCATAACCAAGTGGGACTCACACTATATATGTAGGGATTATTCAATATAAAAAAAAAAAAAATCACCATATTCTACTACATAAAGAAAAGAATCACAGGATTATACCAATTGATGTAGAAAAGGCATTTGACAAAATCTAACACCCATTCTTGATTAAAAAAAAAAAAAAAACTTAATAAAATAGGAATAGAAGGAATAAAATCAACATAATTAGGAGAATATACACAAAACCAATGGGTAATATTACTTACAATGAAGAGAAACTAAAAAAATTCCCCTTGTGAACAGAAACCAGACAAGGATGCCCTTTAACACAATTCTTACTCAAAATTGTACTAGAAGTCCTAGCCAGAGCAATAAGACAAGAAAGGGAAATAAAAGAAGAAGAAAAACTATCTCTACTTGCAGATGATGTGATCATAGAAAACCCCAGAGACTCAGCAAGCAAACTACTGGAACTAATAGATAGATTCAGCAAAGTGGCAGGATACTAGATTAATATGCAAAAATCAGTCAGATTCCACTACAGTAACAAGGAAAGAGAACTGTGAAAAGGAAATCAGGAAAACAATATCATTCATTATAGCCACCCAAAAGATAAAATATTAAGAATAAATCCAAGCAGAAACACAAAAGACCTATATAAAGAAAACTACAAAAACAAAGACCAAAAGAGAACTACATAAATGGAAGAATATCATGCTCATGGATAGGAAGATTGAACACTGAAAAATACTAATACTACCCAATGTGATCTACAGATATAATACAATACAGATCCAGATTTCATCATCATTCTTTAGGGAGATGGAAAAACTAATCATTAACTATGTATGGAAAGGAAAGAGACCCTGGATAGAACTACTAAAGAAGAAGAAGAATGTAGGAAACTTCACATTCCCTGATCTCACAACCTACTATATAGCCAAAATAGTCAAAAAGCCTGGTGCTATTGGTACAATGGAACAGAAATTGAGAATCCAGACTAAATCCATCCACCTATGGACTGTTGATCTTTGACAAAGGGCTGAAACCCAATAAATGTAGAAGAAACAGTCTTTTAAACAAATTGTGCTGGTAAAACTAGATATGCATTTGCAAAAAAAGGAAACAGCATCCACGTCTCCTACCATATACAAAAACTAACTCATGATGGATCAAAAATCTAATGTAAAATCTAAAACTATAAAAATCATCAAAGGAAAGATAGGGGCAAACATAAGGGTTCTCATATATGGAATTAATAAGCTACCAAACATCAAAAACACACAAATAGCAGAAGACAAACTAGACAAATGGGAACTAAAAATTAACATTTATATGCATCAAAATATTTCACCAAAGAGTAAAATTAGAACTTAAACACTTGGAAAAATAATTTTGGCAACAACATATCAGACAAAGTTCTATTACCCAAAAATTATAGAAAACTTCAACACATCAACAACAGCAAAAAAACAAACAAACATCCAATTTAAAAATGGCAGAGGACATGAACACATTTCACTAAAAAAGATATTCAGGTGGCTAAGAAACACATGAAGAAATCATGATAATTAACTACTAGAAATATGTAAATCAAAGCAAATAATGAGATATCTTCTCAACTGAGCATTAATAGCAAAGTTCAAAAAAACAGAAAACAAATGCTGGCAAGGGTGTGGATGACACTTATATATTGCTGGTGGGACTATAATAAGGTAAAATTACAGTGGAAAATTATGCAGCAACTCCTTAAAAAATTGGAAACAGAAATACCATATGATCCAGCAATTCTAGTACTAGGTATATATTCTAGAGACATAAGAGCCATGATAGGAATAGATATATGCACACACTTGTTCATCAAAACATTATTCACAATAGCAAAAAATGGAAACAACGTAAGTGTCCATCAACAGACAAATTAATAAACAAACTATGGTAAATACTACACAAGAAAACATGGAATACTATACACCATTGAAGAATAATGAAGAACCTGCAAAACACCTCATAATGTGGATGGACCTAGAGGGTATTACAGAGGATATTATACTCAGTGAAATTAGTCAATCACAAAAGGACAGATATTATATGAGACCACTATTGTTAAAAGTCAAGAAAAAGTTTACACACAGATATATATATATTTTAAAGCTTAACAGGGATGGGAAGCAAAGGGAGTTTAAATCACTAACTAGAGGACAGACACATATTAATTAAGGTGAAGGGAAAGACAACACACAAAAAGGGAGAAGTCAGCACAAAATGATTAAAGCAAAGGAAGATACTGGGAGGAATACAAGAGTTAAAGGCAACAAAGATAAATACCATTACATACACAATCATGCAATAACAACAATAACAATAATCTATAAATTGATACATATATAGACATGCAAGCTGAATTGTGGTGGGAAGGTGAATGAGACTATACCTGTTTATGTATGTTTGACAGAGGATATTTCTACATATGTATTTACATGTACTGCAAATATCAATGAATATAGTAGAGCATATGGGGGCAAATGTATGAAAACTTCTTAGCCATAAACAAACACCTTGAGTCACTGGGCCTGGGGCCTCAGGATCATAGTATCTGGGGATGCCAAGTTCAATTGGCATAACATGGTCCACAAAGACAATGTTCTACATCCTAATTTGGTGAGTAGTGACTGGGGTCATAAAAGTTTTCAAGTGGCCATCTAAGGTGCAAGTATTGGTCTCTCTCCATCCAGAACAAAGAAGAGTAAAGGAAAGCAAAGGCACAAGGATTGGTCCAAGGGAGTATAGACCACATGAACCCCAGCTTCCATGACCCTGAGACCAGAAGAACTTGATGGTTCCCAGCTATCACTGCTGACCACTCTGAAAGGGATCATAGTAGGAGGTCCTGGATACAGTGGGAGAAAAATGTGGAACAAAATGTAAAAAAAAAACAAAACAAAACAAAACAAAAAAACCCAGGCTTACTGAAGGTCTGGAACTGAACTCACTCCTGAGGCGAAAGTTTCAGTGAATGAATAAGCAGGCCTATAAAGTGAACAATAACATCAGGGAAGTTTGCACTCCTAAGAACAATCATCCATGTGAAATCAAAAGGGCGTCATATGCCCAGAGACAAACTCAGAAAACAGAAAGGGATAGAAAAGAAGGACAAATGGAAATGCTAAACACAGGGAGGTAAATGGGTATTGCAATCAAAGCCACAAAACAAAAATACCTATAAATTGTTGAACAGAAAATGAATTTGCTCTGTAAAGTTTTACCAAAATTACAATAAAAAAGTTTTTAAAAATATATAAGTAAATAAAAGGTAGTAATAGTAAAGAGTCAATACATAAGGTCCAACCATCTACTAAAAGGAATTCCATATGAGAGAATGAGGAAAATGGAAAGAAATAGTTTGTCAAGAAGTCAGTAAAAAAAATCAGAAATGAAAGACAGGACTTACCAGGATCATTTTGTGCCCAGCAGAAATGAATGTAAAACATCTTCACCAAGACGTATAATTATGTATTTTCAGAGCTTGAGAATAAAGACAAGGTCCTAGAACTTTTCATAGTGAAAAACAAAAGGTCACATATGAAGAATGAGAATTAGAATGCCATTGGATTTTTCAACAGTCACAATGAAAGGTGGGAAGCTGAGGAAAAAGCCTTGAAAATTCTTAGGGTAAAGAAGAATTTCTATCCTAGGGTTCATATGTAGTAAACTGATAGAGCCTAAGATATAATAAAGAAAATACTAGATGTGCAAGATCTCAAAAATATATTATTTCCTGTGTACTCTTTCTTAAGGAACATAATCAAAACAAGAAGTAAGCCAAGAAAAATTATTTTGGATTCAGGGAACAGGGGATCCAATACAGATGTTGAATAAAGTGCAATTCCCAGGTTGATGGTGGAAGGAAGCCCTGGGTGTATGGAACTGCTTATGGAAGAAATAGTCCAAATTGAACCAATAGGAGAGAAGGCTTCCAGATGAATATTTCCAATGGGGGGGGGGAGTGAGTGCATAATCTGATGTCTTTATCTAAATTAAGAGGAGTTTTGTAGCTTTGTTGGGAGAATTTGGCTAAGAATAAGTGGTCAGTACATAGAAAACTATGCAAACAAAAAGAATATACTTTGTTTTTCTTAGCTGTCATTCAGTTAGCTCCAACACATGATGATCTTATGGTATAAGAGAAGGAAACGTTGCCCAGTCCTACTCAATTTTCATAATTGGTGGTATGATTAAGTCTACTTTTGAGGTTATTTTGTTAATCCATCACATTGAGGGTTTCCCTTATTTGCATTGGTCTTCTACTTTACCAACCATGATGTACTTTTTTTAACAACCGGTCTTTGCTGATGATGTGTTCAAAGTTAGTGGGTCAACATCTCACTGTTGCTTCCAAGAAGCATTCTGGTTCCATTTCTTCTAAGAGTGATTTGTTTGTTCTTTTGACATTCCATGATATAATATTTTTTGCCAAGCATCACAGTTCAAATGCATCAATTCTTCTGTCTTCCTTTTTCATTGTCCAGCTCTCATATGCACATGAGGTGATTGAAAAAAAAATGTAGCTTGGGTCACATGTATCTTAGTCATGAAAGAGACAGTTTTGCTTTTTTAAGATTTTAAAGAAGTTTTTTTTACAGATTTTCCCAATACATCATTTGATTTTTTGACTTCTGTTTTCATGGATGTTGATTGTTGATCCAAGTAGAATGAAATTGTTGACAACTTCAAAGTTGCATGTAAAAATATGTTACACTAGAAATGAAAAGTAATCATAGTATATTATATGGTCCAGTCTTGTTCCATATTTACATGGTTGTTAATAATGTAAGCAATTAATTTGGTCAAAAATTGTGATATAAGTGTAGTAAGAGGATGAGTGTGAGGAATTATAGGGTGGGTGGCAGAAGAAGAGAATGCTGCCATAAGAGAGGTAGATTCTAATCTTGGGTAATGAGAAGTCAGTAGATGATACTTAAATTGGTAAAATTAAAAAATAAGGCTAACATTTATAAATGTAGAGGTAAATTCTAGAAAAAAAGCTAAAAGGCTTTAGGGGTTGAGGTTTAGAGGTAAGGAAACCTGTGTCAGGGAATTTCTTTTATTCATTATAAGACTTGTGGTACAATTTGACTATAAACACTCTATTTGTGTGTTGCTTTGATAAAAATTTAAAATATTTAAATTTGAAAATCATTAAAATTCCTATGTTAGTATAGCAGCTGTCTTTTAAATCTACAACATATGTTAGATTTTTGTTATCTGGAACTGCTGATAATTGCATAATGAATTTATGTAATTATGTAAGGTGAAGTTCAAGCATAAGGCCAAATAAGAAGCTGCAATCAAAATTTCCTTTCCAGGTTCTTTCTCCATTGACTTCCTTGAATGTATGTATGTATTTATTTATTTATTTATTGTCTTGCAGAATCAGTGCATTGCTGAAAAAGAGTTGCTTAGCCAGAAGTTACTTGCAAAGTTGGGATTGTTAACACAAGGAGAGTGACTATCTGGCTAATTCTGGATAATTTATGTACAAAACATGCTTTCTTTTAATAATAGAGATGGTTATTTGAGTTGAATTTTCTGACTTTGGTAACACCCTGAAGAATTTGCCAGAAATATGCTGAATATTTACTTCACCCTGCCTTGATAGACAAATTTAAGAGCCTTATGCAAAGTTAGCCCCAAGTGCAAGCCTTAATCTAATCCCAATATATTGAAAACAAAAAATTCACTGACATTGAGTCGATTCTGACTCAGCAGAGAAACCCCTTTGGGTTTCCAAGGTGGTAAATCTCTACAGAAGTAGATTTCCCAGTCTTCTTTCTGCCGAGCAGCTGGTGGGTTTGAACCGCCAACCTTCTGGTTAGAAGTCAAATGCCTTAAGCACTATGCCATTAGAGCTCCTTAGTCCCAATATAGAATATACTTAAATGCATTTTGCTTGATTTCAGAAATCTTGGGAATGATTTGACATGGATAGTTCACAATATATTCATATACTTAGTGGTTTTGAATTCAAATTAATTTATTTGTAAGACCTGACCTTTGCTTTTTTGCCACTTCTCTGTTTTGTTCCTGTTCTGAGATGTTATCTGTGTCAGGCTGGAAAACAGAATTCTATATATTTATAGACATCAGAAGTTGATCCTAGCTAGACTACCCTCATCTTACTAGGTTTTCCTCTCTTTGTTTATGGAGTTGAGTGGCAGCCCCAGAGGTGGAAGTCTGCACAACCAGTCCAAATGTCTCATGGACCTTGTTTCAGGAGAGCAGGCTCCTGCCATTCCATCTCACAGAAAGCTGATCCAAAGTCCTGTTGGGTGCCTGAAGTGATCTTGTCTGATATCTCTGGACTTTCTGTCCATGTTAATAATGTAGGAGACTTATTTTGGATTCTCTAGAGGCAATACAGCAGACCTCTAGGGTCAGAGACTGATGAATCCAACAACAGGTAAAATGGCAGGCTATTCACTCACAGGCTGTGAAGGCAACAATCACAAAATCATCAGGCAATACATCAGGCCACTGGTTCAAGTCAAGATGTGGATGAGCCAGATGCAGGATCTAGAAGGAGCAAAAAGTCAGAGATCTTTGACAGGATTTCCTTATATATTAGAAGCAGGCCACACCCCTGAGGAAACTCCTTTTCAACTGATTGGCTGCTCATAGCACATCTCATCATGGAGATGGTTACATCATATCAGTTTTGATCATGGGGGATGACTACATTACAACTGCTAAACAACTGAGAATCATGGCACAGCAAATTTGACATACGGCCTTAATCATCACAGTCCACCCCTTGTAACTTGGCACCTGTATACATCCCCTTAAAACATATATAATCTTTAAATGAAGACAATTATAATGTCATACTTGCAACTAACATGGCACAGCTAACACACATACAACCAAAAACACATTAGCCCCATTTACATCTTATATTTTATAACTGAAAGAAACAAAAATATTTGATGTGCACATACAAGGAAGAAATAATCACAGTCCTTGTTTCTGCAACTGGTCATATGGTTGTAGCTGATATTTAGAGCTATCTTCTTCCACCATCAATTCTGTATTCCCTTTGCCCTCAGCAAGCACCTCAGCTGGTCATGATTTTTTGTCTGTTGGGGTGACCCAGATCTTCATTCCTGAAGAATTAGTAGTCATATCAAAATTGGGTTGCTCTAAAACAAAATTCATGGAAACAATTAGTCCTAGCGACTGGTACACCATCCAATCTGCAGCCTATATGACTATGAGAACAGAAGAACTAGATGGTGCCCGGCTACCACTGTCCTTCACTTGGAAGGGGATCTGTGTAGTAGATCCTTGATAAAGAGGGAAAACAATGTGGAATGAAACTCAAAATCATTTGGAGAGAAAAAAAAGGGGGGACTGGTTTGCTGGTCTGATGGACCCTGGTGGAACCAATGAGACTATGGCTCCTAGATGCCCTTCAGGTCTGGAATTGAACCCACACCTATGGTTTCCAGCCAAACAGAAGACAAGCATATGAGTTGAACCTTTACCTGAGGTAGATACACTCCTTGGAGAGAACAATCATTGAGAAAGAAGGGCTGCCTATGCACAGGGAGACAGCTTAGGGAGCAGGAGTCCATGGAGGGATGGACACTGGGAAGAGGTAACTATGGAGAGGGAGTGTGAGAGGAGCTGTTGCATTGTGGTAAACTGTGGTCAATGTCATGAGACAAAGTATATGTAAACTGCTATATGGAAAGTGAATTTGCTCTGTAAATCTTCACCCAAATCACAATAAAAAAAAAAAAAAAAGACCTCTTTCAAATGATGAAGAGCAAAGATGTCTCCTTGAAGACTAAGGTGCATCTAACCCAAACCATGGTATTTTCAATGGCTTAATATGCATGTGAAAGCTGGACAGTGAATAAGGAAGACTGAAGAGGACTTGATGCTTTTGAGTTGTAGTGCTAGTGAAGAATGCTGAAAATACAGTGGACTTCTGAAAGGACTAACAAATCTGTCCTGGAGGAAGTGCAGCCAGAATGCTCCTTGGAAGCGAGAATGGTCAGACTTCATCTCATCTACTTTGGTCATGTTGTCAGAAGGGACCATTCCCTGGAGAAGGATATCATGCTTGGTAAAGTGGAGGGTCAACAAAAAAAATGAAGGCCCTCAACAAGATGGATTGACACAGTGGCTGCAGCGATGGGCTCAGGTACAGCAGGGATCATGAGGCTGGCGTAGGACTGGGCAGTGCTTCCTTCTGTAGTACATGGGGTCATTATGAGTCAGAGAAGACTCAATGGCACCTAACGACAATTATTAAAGCTGATCTAATTGGAAAAAAAAATTGGGTTGCTCTAGTTTTCCATTGACTTAAATCAAAGGCATGGTAGTACTAAGAGATGTCCTAAGGAATCTGCTGTATTCCAGATATACTCTTTATCTCCATTATGTAGTATCACTCCAATTTTCCCTTGGCAACGAGGATTAATCATGCTAGCCAATATATTCCTTTCATTGTCTCTTGATACAGAGGCATGATAAGCCTAAAATGACCAGGTGACATGCTTAATTCTAGTCCAATGGAATCACTTTTGTGTCTCCAAGTGGGGGTATTCCTGCTTTTGGGACTAAGACTTAAAGATCCACATAGCATAGGGTCATGGGGACAGGAAGCAAAAATTTTTTGAGTGGATTATTAAGGGTAATAGTGAGTGGTGCCACTCCCATTTCTAACCCTTGGTTCTTGGACCCATGAATCCTGGTTATTCAGAAAACTACCATATATTGGACATTTGTTGACAACATATACAATTTCCTGGAGAACACTTCCCCAACTCTGTGAGGTATTGCTTTACATAGCTGGTGCCATATTTGTGTTTTTAGAAGGTAATCCCATTGTTCTATAAAGCCAGCTTCTTCAGGATGTTAGATAACATGGTAAGACCAGTGAATTCCATGAGCATGAGCCCATCACTGCACTTCATTTGCTGTGAATTCCCTTGATCCAAAGCAATGATGATTGGGATACTATGATAGTTGATATGGGATTCTGTAAGTCCACGGAAGGTAGTTTTGGCAGAAGAACTGTGTACAGGGAAGGCAAATCTGAATCCAAAATAGGTGTCTATTTTAGTTTAAAAAAAAAAAAGACTGCCTTTTCTATGATGGAAGTCGACCAGTGTTATCAATCTGACACAAGGCTGCTGGCTAATTACCTGAGGAATGGTTCCATATTGGAGACTCATTTTTGGTCTCTGCTGCTGGCAGATTGGGCACTCAGCAATAAGTCAAGCAGGCATTGATGGTAGGAAGTCCATGTTGCTGAGTCCATTCATAACCTCCATCCCTATCACCATGGCCACATTGTTCATGACCCAACTGGGCAATAACAAGAGTGGCTGGGGAAAGAGGATGATTGGTTTCCACAGAACATGTTGTCCTATTTATTTGATTTTTAAAATTCTCCTCTACTGAGGTCATCTTTTGGTGAGCATGCACATGAGACACAAGTATCTTCACTTTTTTTGTCCATTCAGGGAGGTCTGTACATATAGCTCTTCTCCATACTTCTTTGTCTTCAGTTTTCTAATCATATTCCTTCCAAGTCCCTGACCATTCAGCCAAACTACTGGCCCATGAATCAGCATATAATAGCATATCTCTTACATAACAATTCCATTTAATGCTGAAGTGCTGCTGTGCACATCCAACTTTATGACTCCATGGGTCAGACAACACCAAATTAATGATGGCCACCTTAGGCTGTGTTTTGGTTACCTCATGCTGCTCTAACAGAAAATACCACAAAAGGATGGTTGTAACAAACAGGAGTTTACTCTTTTACAGTTTTGGAGGCTAGAAGTCTGAGTTCAAAGTACCAGGCTCTAGGGACTGGGTGGAACCCCCTCGACCTTGGGCTTCACCTCTCTCTCTTGCTCCTGGCCCACTGAAACTGGAGGCTTTCTTCACTCAGGCAGCTGCTGGCTCCTGAGGCTGATAAACCCAAGGTCAACAAGTAAAAACAGCACAATCTGGATATTACCAAAGCACATATCAGGTCCATTAAGAGTTCCAAGATTGGCAGACAACAGGGTGGGCTACTGAATGAAGACTTGGCTACATGCAGGATTCAAGTGTGCCAAAAGCTACAGACCATTCCCAGAGCTTCTCTTTATATACCAGAATCAGACCACTTCCCTAAAACAGCCACTCAGCTGCTTGCAGCAGATTTCACCATAGAGTTGATTACCAGTTGCACCATAGGGAATAACTACAACAAGATGCCCAGCCACTCAAAACCAGGCCCAGCCAAGTTAACACAAAAACTTAATTACCACAAACTGTATGGTGACTTGGAAGCTCATGTTTAGGCATTAAGTCACTACTTAAGCCCAATAACAAAACAAGTCAAAAGCTGTTTCTCAATAAAAGAGTACTTATCTTCAGAAGATGGCATGGCTTTTCTTCAAAATCCTGAGGGTTTGCACACTGATTCACCAATAGAGGCCTGCCAAAGACTCCAAATAGCATCTTTATATCTGCCACTGTCACTTCAAGCACCACTGGATCAGTCAGATCATATGACCTAAGTGGCAAAGTCGTGTGCATGGCAGCCTGAACTTGTTGCAGAGCCTTCTCTTGTTCTGGGGCCCATTCAAAACTAGCAACTTTTTAAGTCACTTCACAAATAAGCCAGAGTTGCACACCCAAATGAGGGATATGTTGCCTCCAAAATCCAAAGAGGTCTACCAGGTGATGTGCTTCCTTTACTGTTGGAGGAGAAGCCAGATGAAATAACTTATCCTTCCTTTTAGGTAGGAATATCTTGACATGGCCCACACCACTGGACCTGTAGAAATTTCACTGAGGTGGAAGGCACCTGAATGTTGGATTAATTTCTCACTCTCTAGCATGCACATGTCTTACCAATAAGTCTAGGATCATTAACACTTCTTCTTTACTATGTACAATCAGCAAAATGTTATAAATGTAATATATCAGTGTGAAGTCTTGTGGAAGGGCAAGTTGATTAAGTTTCCTGCAAATTAATCATGACATAGTGCTGCAGAGTTGACCACTGAGGTAAGATCATAAAAGTGTATTGCTGGCCTTGCCAGCTAAGAGCAAACTACTTCTGGTGATGTTTTAAAACTGGAATTGAGAAAAAGGCATTGACCTGATCAACAACTGCATACTGAGTACTAGGAGACGTATTAATTTGCTCAAATAATGAAACTACATCTGGAACAGCAGCTGAAACTGAAGTCACAATCTGGTTAAGTTAATAATAATCCACTGTCATTCTTCAATATCTGTCCATTTTTTGGACAGGCCAAATAGATGACTTAAATGAGGATGTTGTGGGAATCACCACCCTACATCCTTCAGGTCCTTGATATTAGCATAAATCTCTGTCATCCCTCCAGGAATGTAATATTGTTTTTGGTTTACTATTTTCCTAGGTAAGGGAAGTTCTGATGACTTCCACTTGGCTTTTCCTACCATAATAGCCTTTACTCCACATGTCAGGGATCTAATGTGGTGTTTCTGCAAGTTGCTGAGTATATCTATTCCAATTGTGCATTATGGAACTGAAGAAATCACCAAAGATGAGTTTGGAGATCCACTGGACCCAGTGTGAGATGGATCTGAGCTAAGACTCTATCAAAACTTGACCTCCCATACTCTAAGAAGTGGACCCACAATGAGGTTGTAGGTCTCCTGAAAATAGTGCCAATTTAGAGCCAGTGTCCAGTAATCCTCCAAAAGTCAGATTATTTTCTTTTCTCCAAAGAACAGTCACTTTCATAAAAGGCCATAGATCACTTTCAGGAAGGTTGGGAGAAAGATTAACCATATAAATTTTTGACAGTGTAATGAGGTAAGAGACCCAGCTTCCCTTTCATTCAAGGTGTTGTGGCTATATAAATTGGCTTAAGTTTGGAAATGATTGAAGGATTCTGACTGTATTCTGGTAATTAAAGTTAGACTTCTGTTCACTTGACCTAGAATCTTCTGCTGGTACAGATCAAGTAAATATTTAGTATATTTCCCATCTATTTCACTCCTAGGGGCATCATGACTAAGAAGCCAATGTCATAAGTCCATATGAATCATACTATTCTGAGTGCTGCCTTGATTCTACTGCTCAATAGGCAACTGAACCCACCTTGTCTTTGTCAGTTAAGTGCTGCCACTTAGTCCCTACCACAACTCCAATCTGTCCCATTGTAGTTAGGTGCCTAATTCAATTAAGCCATTTCCCACTGTCAAATATGACTCACATAAAAAAGCAATCATTATGGATGCGTGTGAGGGGTCCGCCGGGGCCGGGGCTCGGCGCATGGGGCAGGGCTGATGGTGGGAGCGCTATGAGCTGGGGGTCAGGGTCCTCACTGGGGGCTTCCTCTGCCCGCCAGGGTGGCCGGGCGCCTCCGGGACGCGAGCGCGCACGCCTCGGCTGGGCGGAGGGGCTCCGCGCGCCGCCTTCTCCGCAGGTCTTTATTCATCTCATCTCCCTCTTCCCCTTCTCCTCCTCCTCTGCCTCCTTCTCTTCCTCTTCCTCCTCCTCCTCCTCCACCGCCGCTGCCGCCTCCTCTTGCATCTCACTGGCCTGGCTCTGTGTTGCTCGGAGTGACAAAGACAATGTCCCAGCCTTAACTTTGCAACCACCTTGCCTCCTTCTGGGGCTCAGCGGGGGGATGGGACGGAGGGCAGCCAGCCACAGCCGTAGCATCTCCAGCAGCTTCTCGCTTCTCCTGCTCTTCTCCAGCTCTTCCATAATTCTTGCCTGTTTCTCCCCGGCCCTTTTCTGATTTTCCTTTCCCCCCTTGTCTTCGTCTCTCTCTCTCTCTCCCTTCTGCACGTCGTTGTTGTTATTCGAAAGGCTTCGCGCACCCCCTGGTGCTCCGGCGTTTTGTGTGGCAGGAGATTGTCTTCCTTCTCTCTGTCTTGCTTTCTCTCTCCCTCTGGTTGCTCATTATTCAGAGAGAGACACAGAGGGAGGGAGCGAGAGAGAGAAGAGAGAGGGAGCGAGGGAGAGGGAGGAGAGGAGCGAGCGGAGAGAGGGGAGAGAGTGAGAGGGTGAGGGAGGGAGGGGAGAGAGGGAGAGAGAGACGGATATCTCAGGTCATCTGCAGCTGCAGCGAGTCTGAGGAGCCCGGGAAGGCAGGGAAGATGGCGATCCTCCATTACTGAGACCCGGCAGAAGCACATGAGACTCTCCAACAACTTCCACAACAATAACCCGAGCAGGAAGAGGAGAAAGAGAAAGAGGATAAGGAGGCGCTGGGGCTGGAGAACCCGAAACACCTCCCGGCGCCGGGACGCTGCTTCTGT
>NW_006921614.1:19493515-19495493 GCF_000298275.1 Orycteropus afer afer
AGAACCAAAGGCAGTATCCTTAGACCAAGAAACTGGAATTCAGTCGAGAAATTCAGAAATTACTCAAACTTTGGGAAAGATTAAGGATTTCCCTGACAAATGACATTTGAAGATATTATCAAACAAGAAAAAGCTTACCCCCCCATCCCCCACTTCTTTGAAGTTACGAAGTCAATGACATCACACATACACACACTTAATGGACTTGCGGCCCATCAGCTGGCCTGGGGTATACGATTGGTCCATGTTCATGAATATGGTTTGTTCCGACTTCTGCCACAGGTTCCTAATGTGAGAGGGTAGACCCAGATCATGGAGGTGCTTCAGTGTGACGGCTGTGACTTCCGAGCCCCATCTTATGAAGATCTCAAGGCGCACATTCAGGATGTCCACACGGCATTCCTACAGCCAACTGATGTTGCCGAGGACAATGCTAATGAACCACGATCCGGGTCCATGAATGCCAGTAATCAGACAGAGGTGGAGTTTTCTTCTATAAAGGATGAGTTTGCGATTGCAGAGGATTTAGCAGGTCAAAATGCAACTGCATTGGGGACTGGAAGTTACTATGGCCACAGTCCAGGATATTACGGTCAGCATATTGCCCCTAATCCCAAACCAACAAACAAGTTTTTTCAGTGCAAGTTCTGCGTACGCTACTTCAGGTCAAAAAACCTCCTCATAGAACATACTAGGAAGGTCCATGGAGCACAAGCTGAAGGGAGTTCGGCGGGACCTCCTGTTCCAGGATCCTTAAATTACAATATCATGATGCACGAGGGATTTGGAAAGGTCTTCTCTTGCCAGTTTTGCACGTACAAGTCTCCAAGGAGGGCAAGAATAATTAAGCATCAGAAGATGTATCACAAAAACAATTTGAAGGAGACCACTGCTACCCCCCCTGCCCCTGCTCTGATGCCAGACCCTGTGGTTCCGTCCATGTCCCTGCAGGACCCGTGCAAGGAACTGCCCGCAGAGGTCGTGGAGCGTAGCATCTTAGAGTCCATGGTCAAGCCTTTGACCAAGTCTCGAGGCAACTTTTGTTGCGAATGGTGCAGCTATCACACTCCCCGCCGAGAACGCTGGTGTGACCACATGATGAAGAAGCACCGGAGTATGGTCAAGATCCTTTCTAGCCTCCGACAGCAACAAGAAGGGACTAATCTACCCGACGTGCAGAACAAGAGTGCCCCCAGCCCCCCTTCCAACTCCACCTATCTGTCCATGAATTCTGCAAGCCGGGAGATACCCAACGCTAATATCTCCAACTTCAGGGGCTCCATTGGAAATTCTGTCATGAGACCCAATTCTTCTTCAGCTTCCAAGTTTTCTCCCATGTCTTACCCTCAGATGAAGCCGAAATCACCTCATAATTCTGGCCTTGTTAACTTGGCAGAAAGATCCCGTTACGGAATGTCTGACATGACAAATTCTTCTACTGATCTGGAAACTAACAGCATGCTAAATGACTCTAGTTCTGATGAAGAGTTAAATGAAATAGACAGTGAGAATGGTTTAAATTCTATGGATCACCAGACATCAGGTCTGTCTGCAGAGCAGCTGATGGGTTCAGACGGCAACAAATTGTTGGAGACCAAGGGGATACCGTTTAGAAGATTCATGAATAGGTTCCAGTGCCCCTTTTGTCCTTTCCTCACCATGCATCGACGTAGCATCTCTCGTCACATTGAAAATATCCACTTATCTGGAAAGATAGCTGTCTACAAATGTGATGAATGTCCGTTTACTTGCAAGAGCTCGTTAAAACTTGGGGCTCACAAACAGTGTCACACGGGTACAACGTCAGATTGGGATGCTGTGAATTCCCAGAGTGAAAGCATTTCTTCCTCGTTGAATGAAGGTGTGATATCTTACGAGAGCTCGAGCATCAATGGTAGAAAGTCAGGAGTCATGTTGGATCCCTTGCAGCAGCAACAGCCACCTCAGCCACCGCCGCCACCGCCGCAGCCACAGCCAC
>NW_006921614.1:19497823-19500969 GCF_000298275.1 Orycteropus afer afer
AAAAAAAAAAAAAAAAAGCAATCACAACAGTCTTCAGTGATGCTAGGGCTCCCTGTACAAACTTATTCCTCACAGTTATGGTAAAAGGCATGTCCTCTGGATATTTCATTGTGTGGGTCTATGGGCCTAATCTGATAAATCCATTCTAAAATGCCTATTTTCCTAGGCCATTGGATACCTTCTTCTATAGAATACAAAAGTAGGTCTGGTACTCCAACTTAGTGTAGGCTACCATATAATCTCATGTTTCAGTAAACTAAACAAATAAACTATTAGATCTTTTCCTAACCTCTTAAGCTGAAACATTGAATGAAGTATTTGTGCTTAGTGGGCTCAAATCAATGGACTCAGACTGATCCAATTTTATGTCCCTTGTACCATTATTCCACACCATTAATAGTCATTCCCACACATATTCTCTAGGTTTCTGTTGCTACATATTAGAAAACCCAAGATGTTCTTTTGAAGTGTAACATACCTCTTCTTGGGTCACTTCTTGGGTACTTCACCTTTTGGAGCTTGCTGAGACTTAAGTCTAGAAACAACAGTGCATGGTGGAGGTGATTCCTGGGAAGATTCAGCAACGTCTTGTGAGGCATCTGCCTCAGGCTATGTGCATAAAATGCCCAGGTGCCATCCTAGTGATACCTCAGAGAATGACTCAGCAAGCACAGATGGGTTAATCTCAACAGATGGCGGTAAAAGGGCTAGTTCTGCTGGAAGGAGTGTTTCAATGGAATTTCCATGTTCAATGCCCCAACTTCCTGATTGTCTGTCCATATGTCCCCATCCCAAGTTTCAGGATCCCATTTCCTCCCAATCAATATCCTCACTAACTCCAGACACAGTTTTAAGTTGTCAATTCAGTTGGGGCTGTAAATCAGCCACTGTTATGACAAAATTCTGGATTCAATTTTTGGCAATGTCAGCTCTATTACTATAAGAAATAAGGCTTTCTTTCAGGGCACAAGTGGAAATACTAAGACCTTTTAGGCAGCACTTGAGCCATTATTCCAAAACCCTGTGAGCTCATCTCATTCTTTCATTACTTTGTCTAGCGTAGGTAGTACTGACCAACCAGCCTCCCTATGCTTCTCACTCTGACAAAATTTCAGAAAAGTAACAAATATGTGATAACCTAGAGCCTCACTTCTCACCAATATTTGATCTATTGGTGGAGCTATTTTGTGTACTAATATTGCCATCTCACACCATAGAATAGGATCACCCTCCTTCCTGATGGAGGCAGTGTCATCAGCTCCTTTATGATTAATCAGGCTTGAGAACCAATTTAGAAATCTCATCCTTATGGTTTTGTTTCTTTAGAACCACTCTCAATACCAAATGTCTTAGGCTGAGTTCTTTAGAGAAGGAAAACCAGTGAAGCTGAGAGAGAGAGAGAGAGAGAGAGAGAGAGAAGTTTGTCTCAAGGAAATGATTCCAGTTATAGAGGCTGGCAAGTCCCAAGTCTGTGCATCAGACATCAAACTGGGGGCTACTACTGTAGCTGCAGGGGCTGAAGAACCCAGGATCAGCAGGCAATACAGTAGGCAAATCCCAAGATTGAATTGAATGTGAGGCTCTTAGCTCACAGGTTGCCAAGGCAACAATTCCAAAATTAGTAGGCAATACAGTAAATCATTGCTTGAAAGTCCAAATGTTGATGAGACAGTTGCAGGATCCAGAACAAATGAAAAGGCAGAGATCGTTGCCAGCACATGATTATATATTGGAAGCAGGCCACCACCCCTGAGGAAATTCCCTTTCAGCTGATTGGCAGCTTGTAGCACATCTCATCATGGAAGTGATTACATTTTATGAACTCTCATCATGGGAGATGACTGTATCATAACTGCTAAACAATTGAGATTCATGGCCTAGGCAATTTGACTTACAATCTTATGTCAAACAAAAGGACATACAACCTTATCACAGTGGGCCTGACATTTATGTAGTGAGAATTTGATAAGAGAATTCAGCTGTGAATTGCTGAGCTGACCTCCTAGGGAATAACTTTCTGTTTTTCTACAAACATCAAGGAAAATAGAAGTCTGAATCAATGACTTTTACAGAATTGGTTCAAGAGACTCATTTCATTTTGAAAAATGAAATGAACACAATATTAGTGACATGAACTAGTCCCTTAATTCTGTATTTTATATGTGTCCACAGTCATGGTTGCTGTTATCATGGGATTTGCTGTAAATTTAAGGCCAATCTTTAAAAATTGTGTGGTGTTTATAATTGTCGGGTTTTACAGCAAGCTTGGGGAGTTGTTCTCATGTGACTCTTTGCTCTAAAAAGGTGATATTTTATAATCAGACTCCAAGCAGGTACAGATAGAGAGCCCTCCTCCATAAGCAGAATGCCGCCTGTGAGTCAAGCATGTGGGGTTCAGTCACAAACATTTGTTTGCTCATTAACTCTGAACACAAGTCTGTGTCACAGGTGCCTTACTATCCCCATTTTACATAAGAATAAACTGAGGTCAGGACAGTTCGAATGATTTGCTCAAGCAAATAATTGGCAAAGTCTAGTTCTGTTTTTGCCCTAACTTTTATTTATTTTGTTGTTGTTGTTGAGATTATACATGGCAAAACATACACCAATTCAACAATTTCTAAATGTATAATACAGTGATATTGATTACATTGTTTGAGTTGTGCAAACATTCTTACCCTCCTTTTCTGAATTTTTCTTCCCTCATTAACATAAACTCACTGCCCTGTAAGGTTCCTATCTAATCTTTCAACTACCTGTTGTCAATGTGATCCTATATAGATAGTCATTAAAAAGTACAATGCTCAAGATAGATCTTTTTTTTTCTTTTTTTAACTGGATAAGCTAAAGTATTGTTTGATTTTAAGATGACTTCAGGGGATATTTTAGATTTACACCTTAAAGATAATCTCAGCCCCAGGGTTAAAGGTGAGGAGAGACAACTCAGGGATGCCCGAAGTAGCAAGAGGAAAGAGCAGGAGAAAGGGGATTAAAAGCCAGGCAGCCAGAGAGAAGAGCAGTCAGCCGAAGGGATTAGGTGAGGAGAGGCAACTCAGGCCCACCCAGAGTAGCAGGCTGGAAGAGCAGGAGAAAGGGGATAAAAAGCCAGGAACCCGGACAGAGGAGCAGTCAGCCCCAGGGACAAC
>NW_006921614.1:19504240-19511744 GCF_000298275.1 Orycteropus afer afer
CACCTATTTTGGTCATGTTGTAAGAAGGGACCATTCCCTGGAGAAGGATGTCATGCTTGGTAGGGTGGAGGGTCAACGAAAGAGGGGGAGGCCTTCAACGAGATGGATTGACACAGTGGCTGCAATGATGGGCTCAAGTATAGCAGGGATTGTGGGGTTGGCACGGGATCGGGCAGTGCTTTGTTCTGCTGTGCATGGGGTCGCTTTGAGTCGGAAACGACTCGATGACACTTAACAACAACAACAACATGGCAATAGTTTCAGGGGTTCATCTACCTACCCTCTGTGGCTCCAGAAAGTCTGAAGTCCATGAAAATTTGAAATTCTGTTCTGCATTTTCCCTCCTTTGATCATATTTCTTCTATGGTATCCCTTTGAGTCTGAAACCCAGTGGGGGTCACCATGACTTTGATTTGACTCTATGGCAGTGAGTTTGGTTTTGGTTTATGTCACCAGAGGCAATTCGTTACAGTTCTGGGATTCTGGATTTTTTTTTTTTTTCTCTCTGTAAAATAAGTTTATAAAAGAGAAACTCTGGGCCCCTTTCTGCTCTAGAGCTCCACTTTCTATGGTTTCTGACTTCTAAACTGTTTCTGGATGTCTGCTTAAGTTGATTTTCTGCTGCTGAGAAACAAACAAACAAAAATTTCTCATACATTATCTTAACTTTTACTGAGTACCTACTGTGTGGAAGATACTACCAGATGCAGGCATAAAGCAAAGACAAAGTCTCATGAATCTTTTAATCTTATAGAAGTGAAAATTGACATAGCTACAATTCAGAGAAGTACTCAGTTTTGTTGCTGGGAATGTAGAAAGTGCAAATGAGGAATTCAGCAGGGGAAAAGAAGACAGTTTCTAATTTAGAGAAAGGGGATTACTGAATACCATGGTTTATTTTTAATAGTTCTGTTATTATTTCTCTACTCTTTGTGAAAGATTCTATTAAAGAATGATCTTCTTGGGTTTTCTGTTTCTATCTTTTACTTGTGCAAAGTTGGGGGAAAAAAAGAATCTTAGAAAGGCTGTTGGTAATTAGAAAATGCAACATCAGTCTCAAACTACTGTGACAACTGTTATTAGAAAATGCAACTTCATCAGCCTCAACCTACTGTGGCAACTGACCCTTCGGATTACCTAAAACACCCTCATGATATGTAATCTTCATATAATTATTTAATTGCTAGTTGTCTAGGACATTAAGATTGATGATAGTAAACTAACTTCTCATGGTATTTTACCCAGCATGAGGATGTGCTATATTACAGCTCCCAAGATAACTTTTTGCAGCATCTGCAACTGGCTATTAGAGCACTCACCAAACCATGGAAATTAGAAAGGAAAAAATCCAGGGAACCCAATCCAAGCCATGTTTATAACTGGTTGTCACTTTAGGAACCCATTAGAGAGGAACAGGAGCCTGGAACTTGAGTGACAGGGTACACTGGGACTATGTCTATAACCAGACCAAGTGACAACAACCCAAGAAGGCTCACAAGAGGATCTGACAGTTTGATGAATCAGAGTGAAGTTGCAGGGTGGGTTTCCCAGAAAGCAAATTCTGAAATGAAATTGAGTGTTCAGGATATTTAATAGGGAGTACACTTGGGACAAACATTTGTGGAGGGGAGGAGAGAAAAGCAAGATTGGACAGTAGGAGTAGTCAAGATTCAATGCAGATGCAACCTCATGGGAACTGGGAGCCGCAATCAGCAGTGAGAGTGATACTGCATTTGGCTGAAATGGCAGCCAACACTTACACTCAACCTCAATTCAGTCCTTAAATGTAGGCTGTCCCCTTCTGGGTATGATCTTGAGTGGGATACTTTCTGAACCTGAGACAATCCATACAGAGGCTGCGACAGCACTCTGACCACCTGGGGCAATTAGCCCTTATTTGAAGGGAGAAATGGGCTGAGCATCCCCAGGCACAACCAGGTATGATTGCATGATGGCCACTGGAAATTGAAAGAAGGGGTGTGAGATTTGTTGCTCACTTAAACCTAGCTTGTTGTAGTTAGAGGATTGTGATGCTGTAAGCAGCATGATATTAATTGACTTAGATGTTATAAAACTGGGAAAGTTACCTATGAACTAAAGATTACTGCAGCTACTTTAAAAGCTTCAGGGATTCTCTTGTGTGTTTGCTAGGCATCTATTCAACCTCAAATAATAAAAGAAATTCTACCATGGTGGTTTGATAACTTATTAAAAATATTCCATATTTTTCACCTAAAATTCACTATCCAGTGTCAGTTTCTAAACTGAATTGGACTAACCTGGACAAAATGCAAGACAAGAGAGGTTTACTTGTAGCTTCCAAAACTGAGGGATTATCTGAACAATCAGGTCTCAAAGGTGGCTGGGAAGAAGGTGTTATGTGTAAAAGCAATTATTTTCCCTCCCTAAGTGCCTTCTTTAAAGATTCTGATTCTCTTTTGGATAAGTAAATTATCTTTCCATCACTCTGCATAAGCAGTTCCCATGAGCTTAGCATCATATAGTGTTGTGGAGGGAAGGTCTCAAAATTAAGAGATTTTGGCCATATCAAAATAATAGATTACTTTCACAAAGATTATTAGAAAGTCAAATAATAGTAATTTTCATTTTCAGAAGACACTAGAAAAAAAGAAGCCTTTCACCATTATTGCCTTGTCTATCAGTCAGTTTTAAAAACTGTGTCATGAAATTATGTTTTGCATCCCCAATCCGGTCAAGCAGACTGTAGGACATTCCCAGAAAATATCCCCTGTTTCTCCTATGTCTGTCCCACCCAACTACTATGTCTGTCCCACCCAACTATTTCTATTGAATATCCACTTTAAAAAACAAACTCACTGCCATTGAGTAAATCTTTATAGAAGTAGACTGCCTCATCTTCCTTCCATGGAATGGCTGATGGGTTAGGCACTGTACCACAAGGACTATGGAATGATAGACTGTAAATCTTAACTCCAGAGTTCTTCATATTCCATTCTTATTAAAACCAAAACTTTTGAACATGATGTATTTTCTATCAAAATATTACCATGTTAAATCTCATCTCATCAAGTTCTAGTGGCTTTTTAGGTGTTGCTATCTCCTTGTACAAAAAATTTCTGGTACACTTGGTTTATTTTCTAAACTCTAGGTGTTAAGTATCTCCTATATGTTTCATAAGGGAGCTTCGGTAGCATAGTGCCTAAGGCACTTGACTGCTAACCAGAAGGCTGGTGGTTCAAACCCACTAGCCACTCAGAGAAAGGAAGGTTGGGCAATCTACTTCCATAGTGATACCACCTTGGAAACCCAAAGAGGGGTCGCTATGAGTTGGCCCTAACTCAATGGCACATAACAACAGCATACATGTCATAAAGACAGATCACACTGCAGATTACACTTCCCTAAATCATTACTGTTGTTAGTTGCCATCAAGTGAGGCCCAACTCATGGTGACCCCATGCACAACAGAACAAAATGTTGCCTTCTGCACCAACCCCATGATCAGTTATGAATCAGAATATTGTGATCCATTACATTTACATTGGTTATTCTAGCAATCCATGATAATCTGTAAGTTCTGCTGAAACCTATTTAGCATCATAGCAACATGCAAGTGTCCACTGACAGACAGGGAGTGGCTGTGCATGAGGTGCCTTGGCCAGGAATTAAACAAAGATCTCTCACATGGAAGGCAAGAATTCTACCATTGAAATACCAATGCCACCCTTCCCTAAAGTTAGGCATTAGAAAATCTGTTTGCAATTATTTGTGTGTGAACCTTCCATTAATTGCTCAAGTACAAGTTGAATTTGAAGCTGAAGAAAATTAAAACAAGTCCATGAGTGTCAAAACATGATCTTGAATATGTACCACCTGAATACAGAGATCATATGAAGAATAGATTTGATGCATTGAACACCAGTGACTGAAGACCAGATGAGTTGTGGGATGACATTAAGAATAGCATACATGAAGAAAGCAAATGGTCATTAACAAGACAGGAAAGGAAGAAAAGGCCAAATTGGATGTCAGAAGAGACTCTAAAACATAATGTTGAATGAAGAGTAGCTGAAGCAAATGGAAGAAATGACAAGATAAAGGAGCTGAGCAGGTTTCCTAGGGCAGATTGAGAAGAAAAAAGTAAAGTATTATAATGAAATATGCAAAGACCTGGAGTTAGAAAACCAAAACTGAAGAAAATACTTGAAATTTCTCAATCTGAAAGAACTGAAGAAAAAACTCTAGCCTTGAGTTGCAATATTGAAGGACTCTTTAGGCAAAATATTGAATGATGTAAGAAGCATCAAAAGAAGATGGAAGGAATACACAGAACCACTGTACAAAAAAGAAGTGGTTTATGTTCCACTATTTCAGGAAGTAGCATGTGATCAAGAACAAATAGTATTGAAGGAAAGTCCAAGCTCCCTGAAGCTATGGTGAAACACTAGACTCCAAGAATTGACAGACTACCCATTGAGCAGTTTCAACAAATGGATTCAGTGTTGGAGGTGCTTTCTCATTTATGCCAAGAAATTTAGAAGACAGCTACCTGGCTGGAAGAGGTCTATATGATGCCCATTCAAATAAAGGTGATCCAAAAGAATGTGGAAAATATTGAACAATATCATTATTATCACAAGCAAGTAAAATTTTGCTGATGATAATTCAAAAACGGTTGTAGCAATGTATTGACAGGGAACTGCCAGAAATTCAAGCTGGATTCAGAAGAGGACTTGGAATGAGGGATATCATTGCTGATATCACATGGATCTTACTTGAAAGCAAAGAATGCCAGAAAGATGTTTGTTTTTTATTGAGTATGCAAAAGCATTCAATTATGTGGATTATAACAAATCATGGATAACATTGTGATGAATGGGAAATCCTGAACACTTAATTGTGCTCATAAGGAACATGTACATAGACCAAGAGGCCGTTGTTCAAACAGAACAAGGGAATTCTGCATGGTTTTAAATCAGGAAGGGTATGTGTCAGGGTTGTATCCTTCCACCATACTTTTTCAATCTGTATGCTGAGCAAATAATCTAAGAAGCTTGGCTTTATGAAGAAGACAGTAGCATCAAGAGTAGAGGAAGATTCATTTGCAATTTGTGATGGGCAGATGACACAAATTTGCTTGATGACAGTGAAGCTGACTTAAAGCACTTATTAATGAAGATCAAAGACTACAATCTTCAGTATGTATTACACCTCAACATAAAGAAAATGAAAATGTTCACAACTAGACCAATAAGCAAAATCATAATAAATGAAGAGAAAATTGAAATTGTCAGGAATTTCATTTTACTTTGATCCACAGTTAACACCCTTGGAAGCAGCAGTCAAGAAATCAAACATCATATTGCACTGGGCAATTGTGTTGCCACAAATCTCTGTAAAGTGTTATGAAGCAAAAATGTCACTTTGAAGAACAAGGTGCACCTAACCCAAGCCATGGTATTTTCAACTTCCTCATATGCATGTGATGCATGTGAAAACTGGACAATGAATAAGGAAGACTGAAGAAGAGTGGATGCTTTTGAATTGTGGTGTTGGCAAAGAATATTGATAATATGATGGACTGCGAGAAGAACAAACCAATATCTCTTGGAAGAAGTGCAGCCAGAATGCTCCTTGGAAGTGAAAATGACCAGACTTCATCTCCCTACTTTGGTCATGTTGTCAGAAGGGGCCATTGCCTGGAGAGGGATATCAAGCTTGATAAAATAGAGGGTCAGCAAAAAAGGGGAAGATCCTTAACAAGAAGGATTGAGACAGTGGCTGCAACAATGGACTCAAGCATAGCAAAGATTGTAAGGATGGCACAGGACCAGGCAGTGTCTTGTTCTGTTGTACTTAGGGTCACCATGAGTCAGAAGCTATTCGATGGCACCTAATAACACCAACTACTTCTGTGGTTCACAGAATGTTGTCCTTGCTTATTTATTCTTATAGTGACCTGTGTGAAGATTTTCCAAATCCCTATCAGTCATCTGAAGACTACTCAAATTGACTTAACAAGACAATCACAAAACTCACAAATTAGACTTACGAGAAAAGAACAGTTTGAACTAATGAAGAGCTAGACATATGAATCATTTTGCAAGGAAAATTTTGTTACTTCATAGACTTGCTTTAACTAAATATCGTTTAGGAAAGGTAAGCCCCTAGGTGGTGTAAATAGTTAACATGGTTGTCTGCTAACCTAAAGATTGGAAATTCAATTTCACCCAGAGGCACCTCAAAATAAAAGGGCTAGTGATCTATTTTTCAAAAATCAGCTATTGGAACCGTATGGAACACAGTTTTACTGACACTTGGAGTCACATTTCTTTGGAGTTGACTCAGGAACTTTTGTTTCCCCCATCTAGGAAAGAAATAGATTAGAAGTTCACTTTTAAGTAATAGATAAGAATATAGAACAATTTACAAAAAAAAAAAAAAAAACCTTTAAGTGTTTATACTACAAGATTATTTTTGTTTTAAAAGGTATTTCTATTTTTTGTTTTGTTTCTTAAGATTGGTCATCTAAGATAGGTCTTTTTGTCCTATCTTGGTCTGGTTTCCTTGGTAAATATTTTCCTCCAAAATCTTAATGATACCACAGATTTACATAGCTCACTTACCCTCTGCAGCTTTTTCTTATGGATTTTGGAAATAGAGGGATCTGGTTTTGAAACTAATTCAAGAACTTACTAGCTGTATGCCCCTGAGCAAGTCATTCAACCTCTCTCAGTTTTAGTTTCTTTATTTGTAAAATAAGAATTACAATAGTATTCATGGCATAGGGTTTCTGAAAAGATTTGGGATTTAATCTAGCATGTCAGTGGTTCAAAAATGATCAGTTATGGACTATAGAGAAAACCTGACCTCTTGCCAGCAGAATCAATTCCATCTCATAGTGACCTTACATCCACCCTACAGGACAGAGTAGAAATGCACCACAGAGTTCCTAAAACTATAAATTTTTATGGAAGCAGACTGCCACATCTTTCTACTGTGGAGCAGCTAGTGGGTTCAAACCACCAAATTTTTGGTTAGCAACTGAGAGCTTAACCACTGCAACACAAACTCCCTCACTGCCATCAAGTCGGATCTGACTCATAGTGACCCCTTCTTGGATTTTCCAGGCCATATCACTATGGAAGTAGATTGCCCAAACTTCCTTCAAAGGAGTGGCTGGAATCGCCTGCCTTCTGGTTAGCAGTCAAATGCCTTAGGCACTATGCCACCAGGGCTCCCAAAATCTAGATAAGTGGTTCTCAAAAGTCAGTGTGTATGAGAAATACCTAGGAAGGATAAAAATTCCAATTACTAGGCTCCCTTCTCTACAGATTGTGGAAACTATAGAACAATATCATTAATATTGCATGCAAGTAAGATCTTACTGAAGATAATTCAAAAATGGTTGCAGCAGTATATTGACAGAGAACTTCCAGATGTGCAAGCTGGATTCAGAAGAGGATATGGAACAAGGGATGTCATAGCTGTTGTCAGATGGATCTTGGCTCAAGGCAAAGAT
>NW_006921614.1:19512479-19517064 GCF_000298275.1 Orycteropus afer afer
TGAAAGTACCATGGACTGCTAAAAGAACTAACAGATCTGTCCTGGAGGAAGTGCATCTGAAATGCTCCTTGGAAGCAAGAATGGCCAGATTCCATCTCACATACTTTGGTTATGTTGTCAGAAGGGACCATTCCTTGGAGAAAGATGTCATGCTTGGTAGGGTGGAGGGTCGATGAAAGAGGGGGAGGCCTTCAAAGAGATGGATTGACACAGTGGCTGCAATAATGGGCTCAAGTACAGCAGGGATCGTGGAGCTGGTGCAGAATTGGGCAGTGTTTCATTCTGCTGTGCATAGGGTCTCTATGAGTCGGAAATGACTCGACGGCACCTAACAACAATAACAACAACTTCTCTACAGGATTCTAATGTGTTAAGTCTGAAGTATGGTCCAGGAATCTACATTTTCACAAGTACAGTTTCCTTGAGGAAGTGCTGGTGCACTGTTTTATAGTTTTCAACTTTGGAACATTCTTCTCTAGACAAATTCCCTAAAAATCTATTAAATTTACTTGATTAAATTTTGTATTTCTAAATACCCTTTCTTGGTGGGTGGAGGATTTGGGTGGAGTCCAATGAAGGAGTGGTTGTAAGGAACTGCTGTGCAGCTATTAGGAATTGTGTTCTAAGAGAACTGAGATCCAAATAGGATGATCAGCTCTAAGGAGCAGACAAAACTAGAAGCCTAAAGGGCCCTGAACTAGTTAAACTAAATAGTGAAGAATACAAAATTGGCTAGAAATTAAGCAAATCTTGTGTGATTACCATGTCTGTATGCTGCAGCAAGCCCAGTGAATGTGGAGGGCCAAAACCAAGTGAATACTTAAAAATGGTTCAGGAAACATGACCATAAATGTTTAGTTTTGACAACTCAAAATATGAGAAGAGGGAGCAAAGTGGAAAAGAGGGTAAGTCAATGCTAGCACTGTTCTGGCTCATCCAGAGGGTTGGGACCTGATTTGGTATCTTGGTGTCTCATGGTGGAGTAAGGGCCTATCTGCATTACGCAATGTCAGATTATCCAATAAGCACAGGTTTACTTGTTCTTATTTACTAACCTGTAGTGAACAATTTCACATTTTTCACCACATCAAAGATTCTGCTGCTAAGTATGGCTGGCATCTTTCTCTCTCCCAAACCTAAAGCACCTTTCCACAGAATCGAAGCTTCTTTGATTTTCAATACCTTATAGGGTCAGATTACTCAGTAAGCATTCGCTACAGATTACAGTAAGTAAACACAAGTAAACCCCTGCTTACCTTGCTTGTTGAGTAATCCACCCCAGTGGTGAAGTTCTCAGCACAAGCTTCGTTTTAACTAGGAAAGACTGTATAGGAAGCAGGAAGGTTAATATAAGGCATGATTCTAATGCTGTGTTTCAAAATGGGGGATAGGAAGGATTCCCTAAGATAAACAAATAAAAATTTACAGAACAGTCTTGTTTAGAGTCAATTCTTCTAGAAAGTAGTTTGTGGAATTAGGTGAAAATAATAACTAAATTACAGAGTCAAATTGCAAAGAACAATGACTCTTTGTCTCAAATGAAAGCCTGCTGTATCTCAGATGTCTCCCCTCTGCTCTGTGTAGAGAACCTAATTGCCAGTTTTCACATCAGCTGCTTCATTCTCTCTAAAACTGTCAATTCCCAATGGAAAGAGTGGCAAGTGTGAGGGGCTGGCCATGTAAAGTGTATCCATCTCTTTGGTGCCTCTAAGTGCCACAATTTCTGCCAAGAAATTGCTTAATTAGGTGGGTGATATTGAGTGAAAACAATGGTGACAGACACTGTTTAAGTTATAAGTGTACTTGTGTATTGTGATGTAAGTAGCATAGATGGAAAGAAAGAGAGGTTTATAAGTTTCATCTTCATCCTTTGTTCTGATAGAACCACAGAGGGCAGCCTTGCCCAGCCCCGACATTGATGAATGTACTTTTGGGTTTTAGCCAAGGTTTTTATTCCAACTATCTAAATGTTTTTATGCTGATGTTAGTTGCAGAAGACATCTATTTTAAAGGTTTGTGCAGCTCATCAGATTCTCTTGGGAGAGAAAAATAGGGCTGATTGGAAATACTGAACCCAAGCTTATATTTTGGAGATAGAGGCCAGGTCCCAGAGACAAGCAGGCTTCTTATCTATTTATGATTATTGTCAGAATTCTCTCTCTCTCTCTCTCTCTCTCTCTCTCTCTGTGTGTGTGTGTGTAGGGAAAGAAGCAGGAATGTTGGAAGATACTCTCCACAATAGTGATGGATCTATTGTCATTCATTTGCAGAGCTCAAAATTTCAAAGAATTTGAAGCCTTGGACTTGACTGTCTTTAGAATCCAAATGAGTCATCCAAAATAAAAGCAGTAAATGCTTCCAAGTTTCTGGGCCTCTAAGTATCTAATTCCTTAGAGGTGAGGTAGCTTACTCTGTGCTGTCATGTAAGTGAAGGGTAGGGATAAAGAAAATGGAAGAATTACATTTTCTCCCATTCCTTTTACCCCCTAATGGGGGAGCAGAGGATTTAGAGGTCACACATCTGCTTTCTTGCCTTCAACAGGCAGTAAAATCTCTTCCCTTTTACATTCACTGCTCTGATGACTCACATATCTTCATGCTACTTCTCAGTTGTGTCCCTTCTTGGCAGGGACATTTAGTCAGAGGTACAGGCTCTGCCATCAGATAGTATATGTTCAAATTCAGCTTCTGCTACTTTGTAGCTGGATAATTTGCTTAGCTACCTGTCATTGAATTGGGCTTGATTTTAAATGGACTACTCTATCAGCATTTGTATGAGTGATATGCGCATAATGTATTCAGTATGATGAATAGTGTATGGGAAGCACACCATAGTGATAGTAATTATTTCTTCTCCAGCTGCCTTTAGGCCTTTCAGTTCAGCTAAACGACACATTCATTGAGGGCCTTTACACACGCAGCAGGTGATAGGCACTGAATGGACCACAAAAATCAGGAAACCATGTCTTGGATCCCTGTCAGATTCCAGTCTAGGCAGAGAAACAGTGATGCGATGCTTCTGGGCCGCATTATCACACAACCCACTGGGAATTCACACTTCTCCACTTCACTTTAAATGTGTCCCAAGCTAAACACATAAACTTGCTAAAAAGTATCTTTTAATATACCTTACTTACTCAAACCCTGTGAAGACCTCCCTCTAGTAGACAAGATCAAATCCTCTTTGACAGTATGGTCATTAGGGTTCTTCACACTTCAGTCCAAAACACCTTGCCTGCCTCATTGCTAAAAATTAAACACTGAACCTCACATTTAGCAGTGTTTTTTCCCTTATCCCTCAGACATGCCTTTGTCCTCAAGTTTTTATCTCTTAGTTGATTCTGTTCCCTGAATCTCTTCCTCTCTCTCTCTCCCTTTCTCTTTCCCTTTCTCTCTCTCTCTCTCTCTACCCACCCCCCTGCAGACTTAGGCCTCCTCGAGTCTTGATTTTCATTATATCGTGATAAAATATTCTCTCAGGTTCCAGCAGCACCTTGGGGTCAGGCCACCTTGCTGTATGAATGCCAGCCAAGACCTGATGTGATAGTTAAGCTATGTGTCAACTTGACTTGGCCTGGTCTTGAGTGGCGGGGCAGCTGGATGTAGTTATTCGCCATGATGAGATAGGTAATCTCCAGTTAGAAGTTGAACAGCTGCCTTAGGGATATGGTCTTCTTCCAGTATATAAGGAGAAACTTTGGGAAAGGTCACTGAGCTATTGGCCCACTTGGATCCTGCATGTAGCTGAGTCATTGTTCAGCAGCCTGCCATGTTCTTGGCTAATCTTGGGACTGTTAAGGGACTTGAATTAGTGGCCTGCCATGTGGTTTGATAATTTTGAGACTGTGTCATTTTACTTGTTGACTTTTGCTTTGTCAGCCTTAGCAGTCAGCAGCTGGCTGAATGAAGAGAAACCTCCAGCTCCAGAGGGTCAGAAACCAGCACCAGAGCTGAAGCCCAAGGTTGAAGGGCTCTCACTCAGTCCCTACAGCTGGCACTTTGAACTCAGACTTCTAGCTTTCTGTACAGTAAGAGAACAGAACCCTGTGTGTTAAAGCCATACAGTTGTATTTTCTGTTAGAGCAGCATTAGAAAATGCAAACACCTGGCAACTTAGTTCTGTCCATGGCCTACTTCTGCATTTGTGAGGCCAACATTTCACCTGGTGAAAAAGTAGCCATATTGTCTCATATCCCAGAGAACCATACCCTGTGTTTATTGTCTCCTAGAATCTAGAATCTAGACAATACTCAAGACCACTTAAGAAAGAAAGGTGATGCCTTGCCTTCATAAATTGAAGATTATTACCAATTTATGCAGTCTGAAATTGACAAAATATGCAATCAATATGTATTGATTATTACCAGTGATTGTAATGCAAAAGTTGGAAACAAAGAAGCAACATCAGTAGTTGGAAAATATGGCCTTGGCGGTAGAAATGATGCCAGAGATCACATGAAAGAATTTTGTGAGAGTTCCCGCAATATGGCGGATTAGGCAGAAGGACTGCACAGACCCTCTTCAACAAAGAAAAGGGAAACCAATTAACACAGACACAGAAGATAATCTTGGACCCCTGAGCCTT
>NW_006921614.1:19523420-19527581 GCF_000298275.1 Orycteropus afer afer
CAGCTATATACATAAACTTCATCAGATAGAATACAGAGAAATCAAATCAACTACATCTGTGGGAAGAGACTATAGAGAAACACAGTATCATAAGTCAATAAAAGTCCAGAAGCTGACTGTAGAACAGACTATCAATGGCACACATGCAAGTTCAAGTTGAAAGTGAAGAAAATTAAAACAGGTCCATGAGAGCCAAAATATGACCTTGATTATATCTCCCCTGAATTTAGAGACCATCTGAAGAATAGACTTTACACTCTGAACACCAATTACTGAAGACCAGATGGGTTGTGGGATGACATCAAGAACATCATACATAAAAAGAAAGTTTAAGGTCATTAAAAGTCAGAAACAGAAAAGAAGTCAAAAATGGATATCAGAAGGAACTCAGAAACTAGTTCTTGAATGTAGAGTGCATACAGAAAATGGAATAAATGAAATAAAAGCTGAACAGAACATTTCAAAGGGTAACTTGAGAAGACGAAGTAAAGTATGATGATGAAATGTGCAAAGGTTGCAATTAGAAAACAAAAAGGGAAGAACATGCTGAGCATTTTTCAAGGTGAAATAACTGAAGAAAAAACTCAAGTCTAGATTTGCAATAGTGAAGGATTCTAAGGACAAAATATTGAAAAATGCAGGAAACATCAAAAGAAGATGGAAAGAATACACAGACCACTTACACCAAAAAGAATTGGTTGATATTCAACAATTTCAAGAGGTAGAATATGGTCAAGAACTGATGGTATCGAAGGAAGAAGTCCAAGTTGCACTGAAGGAATTGGAGAAATACAAAGCTACAGGAACTAACTGAATATTAGTTGTGATTTTAACAAAAGGATACAGCACTGGAGACACTTACTTGCCTGTGCCACTACAATTGGAAGAAAGCTATCTGACTAACCACCTGGAAGAGATCGATATTTGTGTCCATCCCAAAGAAAGGTGATTCCAACAGAATGTGGGAATTATTGAACAATATCATTAAAATCACAAGCAAGTAAAATTTTGCTGAAATAATTAAAAAATGGTTGCAACAGTATATTGACAGGGACCTGCCAGAAATGCAGGCTGGATTCAGAAGAGGAAGAGGGATATAGATCTTGGCAGAAAGCAAAGAATAACAGAAAGATGTTTACCTGTGTTTTATTGACTCTGCAAAGGCATTCAACTGTGTGGATCATAACAAACTATGGGTAACATTGCAAAGAATAGGAATTCCAGAACATTTAATTGTGTTCACGAGGAACCTGTACAGAGACAAAGAGGCAGTCATTTGAACAAAACAAAGTGGTACTGCATGGGATAAAATCAGGAACAGTTGTATCCTTTCACCATACTTATTCAACCTGTATGTTGAGCAAATAATCTGGGAAGCTGGACTATATGAACAAAAACTCAGCATCAGGATTGAAGAATGACTCACTAACAACTTGTCATGTGCAGATGGCAAAACCTTGCTTGCTGAAAGTGAAGATGACTTGAAGCACTGCTAAAGAAAATCAAAGACTACAGTCTTCAGTATGGATTACACCTCAACATAAAGAAAACAAAAATCCTCACAACTGGACCAATAAACAACATCATAATAAATGGAAAAATGATTGAAGTTGTCAAAGATTTCATTTTGCTTGGATCCACATTCAACACTCATGGAAGTGGCACTCAAGAAATCAGATGTCTTATTGAACTGGACAAATCTGCTGCAAAATAACTCTTTAAAAGTGTTAAAGATTAAGGATGTCACTTTAAAGACAAAGGTGCACCTAACCCAAGCCATGGTATTTTCAATAGCCTCATATGCATGGGAAAGTTTGTCAATGAATAAAGAACATAGAAGAAGAATTGATGCCTTTGAATTGTGGTTTTGGTGAAGACTATTGAAAATACCATGGACTACCAGAAGAACAAATAAATCTGTCCTGGAAGAAATGCAGCCAGGATGCTCCTTAGAAGTGAGTGGCCAGACTTTATTTCAACTACTTTGGTCATGTTATCAGAAGGGGCCATTCCTTGAAAAAGTAGAGGGTTAGCAAAAAAGGGGAAGACCCTCAACCAGATAGATTGACACAGTGGCACAGTGAAGGGCTCAAGCCTATCAACAATTGTGAGGATGGTGCAAGACTGGGCAGTGTTTCACTGCCAGTGTTATACATAGGGTCACTATGAGTCAGAGCCAACTTGAGAGCATCTGACAACAACAACAACAAAAAAAAAATTCCCTCACTTTCCAATAGGTTATTGTGGTAGTTAAGTTTGTGTGTCAACTTAGCTAGGCTTGTTGAGTGGCTAGGCAGCTAGAGGTAGTTATTCCCCATGGTAAGACTGGTAATTATCTCCATGGTGGAATGTATTGGAGCAGCTGAGTAGCTGCTTTAGGGATGTGGTCTGTTTCCCGTATATAAGAAACAGCTTTGGGAATGGTCTCTAGTCTATGGCACGCTTGAACCCGGCATGTAGCCATGTCATTGTTCATCAGTTTGCCATGCTCTGATGACCTTGGGACTTTCAATGGACTTTGAACTAATGACCTGCTGTGTGGTTTGGTAACATCGGGACTGTGCCATTTTATTTGTCGACCTTGGGCTTGTTAGCCTTAGCAGCTAGTAGCTGCCTGAGTGAAGAGATGACTTTAGCTCCAGTGGGCCAGGAGCAAGAGGCAGAACTGAAGCCCAAGGTCAAGGGGCTTTCACCCAGCCGCTAGAGCCTGGCACTTGGAACTCGGACTTCTAGCCTCCTGAATGGTAAGAGAATAAACTCTTGTTTGTTCAAGCCATCCTATTTGTGGTCTATTCTTGTCAGAGCGGCACTAGGTAACCATAACTGTTATCAAGGGCACCACATGTGGTTAAGTCTATATTCCCAAGTTTGTTTCCTCTTCAGCTTTCCTCCTCTCACAACACTAGTTCAGGCCCTTAGAGATTTTTCTTTGAAGGACTAATGAGGCCTCTAACTTGACCATATCCTTTGATAACCACCACCTCTCTCTCTCTTTTTTTTTTTTCTTAAACTAGGTCTCTGGCTTGCATCCAAAGCAATCTTCACAAGGGTTCACATCTCGTCCCCCACCTCCCTGCTTACAGTCTCCTGTGGCCACTGACTCTCTTTACAGCATTTATCACTGCCTTTCCTATTTATGCAAGGCATGTCCATTCAGGTACCCTTTATTGTGGGCTGTGGCAATCCTTCCCCAAATGTTAAGTCTGTGCTTACATTTATTTTTTCATATATATATTTTTAATTCTCTTTTAAAAAAATTGTATTTTGGGTGAAAGTTTACAGAGCAAATTAATTTTCCATACAGTACTTCATAAACATTTTATTTTATGACATTGACTACAATTCCCCACAATGTGACAGCTCTTTTCCTACTTCTTCACTATAGTTACCTCTTCCCTATGCTCTTCTTTCCTAAGCATTCTTGCCCACCCCCCCTGAGCTATCTCCCTGTGAAAACACTACCCTTCTGTTCTCCTATGATTGACCCCTCTAAGGAGGACATCTACCTGATGTAAACGTTCACCCTATATGCCTGTCTATTGTTTGGCTGGAAACCACAGGAGTGAGTTCAGTTCCAGACTTGAAGGTGAACTAAAGCCCATAGTCCCAGAGGTCTCACCATGCTCTATCAGACTAGTAAACTCTCTATTAATTTATTTATTTAATAATTTTGAGTTTTGTTCCATGTCATTCTCTCATTCCATCCAGGATCTCCTGCACTGATCTCTTTCCAAGTGGTTGACAGTGATAGCTAGGGACCATCTAGTTATTCTTGTCTCATGGTCATATAGGCTGAGGAGCCATGCTTCCTTTTAATAAATATGAGAACCTACCTACACTCCTGCTTCTTGCCCACATGTTATGAAATTCAGTCCTACAGAATATTAGGGTCTAGCACGTGCCTGGCTTATAATATCGGAGATAGATCCAAGAATTTGAGGGCCCCACACAATGATAATTTGTAATGCTCCCTCCTCAGCTTACATGTTCAAATGGATATGTGAGTTTATATCTATTATCTATCTATCTATCTATCATCTATCTATCTATCTATCTATCTATCCACACAGGAGCTCTGGTAGCATAGTGCCTAAGGCACTTGACTGCTAACCAGAAGGCTGGCGGTTCAAACCGACCAGCCACTCCTTGGAAGGAAGGTTG
>NW_006921614.1:19527736-19532838 GCF_000298275.1 Orycteropus afer afer
ATATAGGTAGCTCTGGTAGCCTAGTGCCTAGGGAACTTGACTGCTAACCAGAAGGCTGGCAGTTCAAACCCACCAGCCACTCCTCAGAAGGAAGATGAGGCAATCTACTTCCATAGTAATACTGCCTCAGAAACCCAAGGAGGGGTCACTATGAGTCAGGTCTGACTCGACGGCACATAACAACAACAATACATATATATAAACATGCATTCACATAAGCATATGTGTGTGCATTTGTGTGTCTTAGCTATCCATGATATAACATCTTTTAAAGTATGACCATAATATTAGCAATTTAACACAAAAGCAGCATAGGCTACTTTATTTATTTAAGTTTTTTATTTTGTTAACTTTATATTGTGATTTGGGTGAAAGCTTATAGAGCAAATTGGTGTTCCATTCAACATTCACACACATTTTGCTTTGTGACATTGATTGCAATCCACATAATATAATAACATTCTTGCCACTTCCTCTCTCTGGTTACAATTTCCCTTTGTTATTCTCTCCTATCAGTTCCAACCTTATGAGATTTATTCCTGGGCAAACACTGCCCTTTTGATCTCTTATGGCTCATTGTTCTAAGAAATGGGTACTTCCCTATTGTTGTTGCTCACCTCATAGGTCTGTTAATGGTTTGGCTGAAAGTTGAGTCCTGGGAGTGAGCTGAGTTTTAGTCTTGATGGGTGATTAAGGGCCATAGTCTAAGAGTTTCCACCAGTCTCTTCCAAACCAGAAAGTGACATCTTTGATTATTATTATTATTATTATTATTATTTTTCTTCCACATTTTTCTCTCACTCTATCCAGAACCTCCAAATGTGATCCCTTTCAGAGTGGTGAGCAGTGACAACCAGGCACTAACTAATTCTTCTGCTTTCAGTGTTGTGGAGGCTGAGGTGCTCATGGTCCACTAGTCCCTTGGATTAATTGTTCCCATGCATCTTTGATTTTCTTCATTCTTCTTTGCTCTGGATGAAAAGAGACCAATAGTTGCACTGTAGATGGTGGCTTGAAAGCTTTTAAGACCCCAGTTGATACTCACCAAAGTAGGATGTGGAATAATATCTTTGAAGATTATGTTATGCCAATTTACCTTGATGTCCCCTGCAATAATGATTCTGAGCCCACAGGCCCAGTGTCTCATTCTCTCAAGGTTTTTGGTTATGGCTAAAAAGTTTCGTAACTTTGCTTCCTGGTAGCTTTACTATGTATATGCACTCTTTTACATTACATACAAATATATATGTAGAAATATCATCTGCCAAACCTATGTAAGGCCCATTTACTCCTACCCATTTATATAGTCCCGTTTGCCTACACATACCTGATCCTCTTGCCTGTGTACATACTTAGCAACTCATAGATTAATGTTTGATATTACTGATAATGCTGTAGTGTGTGTTTAAAATTGTTTACCTTTGTTGTCTGCAACTCTTATGACTCTCTCCATGTCTTCATTTTCCATAGTGATATTGTGCTGATCACCCACTTTTTGTATATTGCTTTTCCTTTCATCAAAATTAATATATGTCTCTTACCAAGTTAGTAATTTCCCCTACCTTCTCCTCCCCTCTCATCCCTGGAAGCCATCAAAGAATATTTCTTTTCCATTTGTAAACCTTTCTTTGACTTTTTATAATAGTAGATTCATGCAATATTTGTCCTTTGCTGATTAATTTATTTCACTCAGCATAATTTCCTCCAAGTTCATCCATGTTGTAAGGTATTTTGTGGATTCTTTATTATTCTTTAATGTTGCATAATATTCCATTGTGTGTATGTACCATAGTTTGGCATGGTGGGTTTGGAGCAGTTAAAGGAGGTCAGGAAGTGAGCCAGGACAGTGGGTTTAGAGTGGCTGAGGAAGCCAGGAAGTGAGCAGAGTGGTTTGGAACAACTAAGGGAGATGAACTTGCCTGTCAGTTTTTTGTACTGTGGTGGTTGCTAAGACAGACTTGGAAGAAGGAAGAGACCATACACTACTCAAATAATTGGTCAGTGAAAACCTTACCAACAGCAGTGAAACACTGTCTGATATATTACTGGAAATTTTTATGAATAGGTCTGAAACATTGTCTGATATAGTGCCAGAAAATGAGCCCCTCAGGTTGGAAGGCACTCAAAATACAACTAGGGAAGAGCTGCTTCCTCAGAGTAGAGCTGACTTTAATCATGTGGATAGAGTAAAGCTTTTGAGACTTCCATTGCTGATATGGCACCACTCAAATTGAAGAGAAACAGCTGCAGACATCCATTAATCATCGGAACATGAAATGTACAAAGTATGAATCTAGGAAAATTGGAAGTTGTCAAAAATGAAATGGAATACATAAAGATCAATATTCTAGGTATTAATGAGCTGAAATGGACTAGTTTTGGCTATTTTGAATCAGATAATCATATGATCTACTCTATTGGGAATGACAAATTGAAGAGGATTGGTGTGACATTCATCATTACAAAGAATGTATCAAGGTCTGTCTTGAAGTACAATGCTGTCAGGAACAGGATAATATCCATACACCTACAAGGAAGAATAGTTAATACTATTATTCAAATTTATGCATCAACTATCAAAGCCAAAGATGAGGAAATTGAAGATATTTACCAACTTCTGCAGTCTGAAATTAACCAAACAACAATCAAGATGTGTTGATTATCACTAGTGATTAGAATGCAAAAGTTGGAAACAAAGAATACTGGTAGTTGGAAAATATGGCCTTGGTGATAGAAATAACACTGGAGATCATATGATAGAATTTTGCAAGAACAATGACTTACACACCTGGCCATACACATGGATTTCACCAGATGGAGTACACAGGAATCAGATTGACTACATCTGTGGTAAGAGGCATTGGAAAAGCTCAATATCTTCAGCCAAAACAAGGCCAGGAGTTGACTGTGGAACAGGACATCAACTGGTCAAATACAAGTTCAAGTTGAAGTTGAAGACAATTTTAAAAAGTCCACGAGAGCCGAAATATGACTTGGATTATATCCCTACTGAATTTAGAGACCTTCTAAAGAATAGATATGATGTATTGAATACCAATGACCAAAAACCAGAGGACTTGTGGAATAACATCAAGAACATTATCCATGAAGAAACAAAGGGTCATTAAAAGAAAGAAAAGAAGAAAAGACCAAAATGGATGTCAGAAGATACCTTTAACAGAGTAACTAAAGCAAATGGAAGAAATGACAAAATAGAAGAGCTGAATGAAGATTTCAAAGAGCTGCTTGAAAAGACAAAGTCAATTATTATAATGAAATGTGCAAAGACCTGGAGTTAGAAAAGCAAAAGGGAAGAACACACTCAGCATTTCTCAAGCTGAATGAACAAAAGAAAATATTCAAGCCTCGAGTAGTAATATTGAAAGATCCTATGGGCAAAATATTGAATGATTCAGGAAACATCAAAAGAAGATGGAGGGAATACACTGTGCCAAAAAGAACTGGTTGATGTTCATCCATTTCAGGTGATAGCATATGATCAAAAACCAATGGTATTGAAGGAAGAAGTTGAAGCTGCATTGAAGGAAGTGGTGAAAAGCAAGGCTCCATGAATTGACAGAATACCCATTGAGATTTTTTAACAAACAGATACCACACTGGAGGCACTCACTTGGTTATGCCAAGAGATTTGGAAGACAGTTACCTGGAAAACTGACTGGAAGAGATCCATATTTGTACTCATTCCAAAGAGAGCTAATCCCACAGAATGTGGAAATTATCAAACAATATCATTAATACCACATGGAAGTAAACTCTTACTGAAGATAATTAAAAAATGGTTGCAGCAGGCGATTGACAGAGAACTTCCAGAAATGCAAGCTGGATTCAGAAGAGGATGTGGAACAAGGGATATTATTGCTGACATCAGATGAATCTTGGCTCAAAGCAAAAAATACCAATATCTTTTCTGAAGAAAGATGTTTGCTTGTGTTTTATTGACTACGCAAAAACATTTGATTGTGTGGATCATAACAAATTATGGATAACATTGAGAAGAATGGGAATACCAGACCACTTAATTGTACTCATGAAGAACCTGTACATAGACCAGGAGGCTGTCATTCAAACATAAAAAGGGAACACTGCATGGTTTAAAATAAGAAGGGAGTGGTCAGGTTGTATCTTTTCATCATATTTATTCAATCTGTATGATGAAAAAATAATCTGAGAAGCTGAACTCTATGAAGAAGAATAATGTAGCATCAGGATTGGCAGAAGAATCATTAATAACCTGCGATATGCTGATGACACATCTTTGCTTGCTGAAAATGAGAACAACTTCAAGCACTTACTGATGAAGATGGAAGAATACAGTCTGCAGTATGGATTACATCTCAATGTAAAGAAAAGAAAAATCCTCACAATTGGACCTTTAAGCAGCATCATGTTTAGTAGAGAAAAGATTGAAGTTGTCAAAGAGTTCATATTGCTTGGTTCTACAATCAACACCAATGGAAGCAGCAGTTGAAACATCAGACTATATGTCTTGGGCATATCTGCAGCAAAAGACCTCTTTCAAGTGCTGAAGAGCAAAGATATCTCCTTGAAGACTAAGGTATGCCTAACCCAGGCCACGGTATTTTCAATAGCCTCATATGCATGTGAGAGCTGGACAATGAATAAGCAATAAAGAAGAGTTGATGCATTTGAGTTGTGTTGACGAAGAATTCTGAAAGTACCAAAGACTGCTAAAAGAACTAATAAATCTGTCCTGGAAGAAGTGCAGCCAGAATGCTCATTGGAAGCAAGAATGGCCAGACTTCGTCTGACCTACTTTGGTCATGTTGTCAGAGGGACTATTCTCTGGAGAAGGATATCATGTTTGGTAAAATGGAGGGTCAACAAAAAAGGGGAAGACGTTGTGTGGATTTACATCTCTCTAATGGCTAATGATTGCGAGCATTTCTTCATGTTACTTTTTGGTCATTTATCTTTTTTGATGAAGTGTCTGTTCATATCCTCAGCTCATTTTTTAAATGGATTGCTTGTTTTTTTGATGTTGAGGTTATTAAGTTTTTTTTAATAAAATTAGACATAAGTCACTCATCAGATATGTCACAGCCATATAATATATATATATA
>NW_006921614.1:19532960-19534429 GCF_000298275.1 Orycteropus afer afer
CTCTTTTGGAGAAGTCTTAATGTGGATAAGAATTTAGTGTTTAGAAGCTGCCAGTCATCATTTATCTTCTGCTGTTGTTTGCTATAAATTAAGGTCCTAAGTTTTCTTCTTTTTTTTTCTATAGATTATCTTTATAATGTTAGGTGTTACATTTAGGTCTTTGATCCATCTTGAAATAGTTTTTGTATACCCTGTGAGGTATGGATCTTTTTTTTTTTTTTTTTTCTGCAAATGGATATACAGTTTTGCCAGCACCATTTGTTAGAGACTGTCTTTTCCCCATTTGATGGATTCTGGCACTTTGTCAAAGATCAGCTGTCCATAGGTGGATGGAGCTATTTCTGGGTATTACATTTCTATTACATTGGTCTATGTGTGTGTCATTGTACAAATACCAGGCTGTTTTGACTATCATGGCTGCATAGTAGGCTTTGAGTTCAGAATGTATAAGACCTCCTGCTTTCTTCTTATTCTTCAGTAATGTTATGTTTATCCAAGATCCTTTTTCCTTCCTATATAAACTTAGTGATTGGTTTTTCCATGTTCTTGAAAAATATAAATGGAATCTGGGTTGGTATTACAATATGTCTGTAGATTGCTTTGGGTAGTACTGATATTGTCAAAGTGTTCAGTCTTCCTATCCATGAACATGGCATGTTATTTCATTTATGTAGGTCTCTTTTACTACTACCCTTTCCCATAGTAGTATTTTGTAGTTTTCTTTGCATAGGTCTTTTGTGTCTCTGGTAACATTTATTACCAGTACTTTTAAATTTTTTGGTTGCTATTGTAAATGACATCATTTTCCTTTTCAGAGATCTCTTTGTTGATGTAGAGGAATTTGACTGATTTTTTTTTTTTTTTTTTTTTTTTTACATTCATCTTGTACCCTGCCCCTTTTCTGAATCTTTCAATTAGTTCCAGTACTTTGTATGCTGTTTCTGGGGTTTTCTATGTATAGGATCATACCGTCTGCCAATAGGGATAGTTTTACTTCTTTCTTACCAATTTTGATGCCTTTTATTTCTCTTTCTTGCCTTATTGCCCTGGCTAAGACTTCTAATATAATGTTATATAAGAGTGGTGATAGAGGGCATCCTTGTCTGGTTCCCATTCACAATGGGAATGCTTTTAGTCTCTCTCCATTGAGGCTAATACTGGCCATTAGTTTTGTTTATATGTCTTTAATTATACTGAAGAAAAGAATTTCCCTTCTGTTCCTATTTTGCTGAGTGTTTTTTTTTTTTTTTTTTAAATCAAGAATGGGTGGTGGATTTCATCAGATAACTTTTCCCCATTGATTTATATGATAATATGCTTTTATTCCTTTACTTTATTTATGTAGTAGAATACATAGATTTTTTCCTAAAGTTGAATCATCCTTTCATACCTGGTATGAATCCTACTGGGAGCTCTGGTAGCATAGTGGCTAAGGCACTTGACTGCTAACCAGACGGCTGGTGGTTCAA
>NW_006921614.1:19534629-19551539 GCF_000298275.1 Orycteropus afer afer
TTTTTTTTTTTTTTTTTGAAGATTTTTGCATTGGTATTTGTCATGGATATTGGTCTGTGATTTTCTTTTTTAGTGATATCTTTGCCTTACTTTTGTAATATGGTTATGCTTGCTTCTTAAAACAAATTTGAGAGTATTCCATCCTTTTCTATGTTCTAGAATAGTCTGAGTAGTATTGGTGTAAGTCCTCTAAATGTTTTTTGTGGAATTCTCCAGTGAAGCCATTTGGAACAGAATTTTTGTTGTTGTTGTTGGGACTTTTTTTTTTTTTTTTTAATGAATTGTTAGTTTTCTTCTTTTGTTATGGGCCTGTTAAATTTTCTACCTCAGTCGGGGTTAGTTTAAGTAGGTCATGTTTTTCTTGAAATTTGTCCATTTCTTCTAGGTTTTCAAATTTGTTGGAGTACAGTCTTAATTTCTTACTTGTGTTATTTGCATCTTCTCTTTCTTTTCTTTAATGAAATTTGACAGTTGATTGTTAATTTTGTTAATCTTTTCAAAGAAACCGCTCTAGTCTTGTTAATTCTTTCTATTGTTTATCTGTTTCTGTTTTATTTATTTATTTCTACTCTAATCTTTATTATCAGGAGCTCTGGTAGCATAGTGCCTAATGCATTTGACTGCTAACCAGAAAGTTAGTGGTTCAAACCCACCAACCACTCTGCAGAAGGAAGACTGGGCAATCTACTTCTCTAAAGATTTACTGCCTCAGAAGCCCAAAGTGGATTGCTGCAAGTCAGGATCAACTCAATGGAAGTAAATTTGGCTTTGGAATCTTTATTATTTCCTTCCTTTTAAAGAATGTGGACATTTTGTTGTTGTTGCTCTTTTTGTAGTTGTTGGGTCAAGGTATTGATTTTTGTTCATTCTACTTTTTTGATGTGTGCATTTATTGCTATATTTGACCTCTGAGTACTGCATTTTCAGGGTTCCAAAGATTTTGGTGAATTGTATATATTGTTTGCTTCCATGATTTTCTTTTAAATTTCTTCTGTTATCCAGTATTTTTTTATTTTATTTTTTTTTTACACAGTACACATTTATTATTTCATTATCTCAGAGTTTCTGTGGGGCAGGTGTCTGCTGTGTGCAGATTACAGTGCTTCTTTCATGAAATATTAGTAAAGTTGTCACCAGGACTTTGGTCATCTCAAGACTCAACTGGGTCTTGAGAATCTGCTTCCAAACCCACTAACATGGTTGCTGGCCAGGGCTCTGGATTGGTTCAACCTGGTTCAGTCATGGCTGACAAAGTGACACTGGAAATGACTCAAATTTTTAAATGTTCATGAGTTGGAAAGTTAACCAGAATGGGAACACTTAGGGGGTAACACTCTGGTATGCACTTGCATAGCAACCAAATATCTTGACTGAGTCAAAAACAGGTGTCCCAAGCTCAAAGATGGCAGCCAACCACTTTGAATATATATTGTTCTCCATAGTCCTGGCAGCAACACAGTATCACACATCAGGGTCCTGAAAGGGCTAATTATGCTTCTTCTTCTTTGTTTCTAATTGTGCTTTGGGAGCAAATTTACAGAGCAGAATTTGTTTTACATTCAATAGTTTGTGTACATTTGGTTTCACTCCCTGATTACCATCCCCAAACTTAACCCTCTCTCCTACCCTTCCTTCCCTATGACCCCCCCCCTTCCTGTGCCCTTCTTAGTTATGCACTCCTATCTATCCAACTTTCCCTCCATGTGAATGCTGCCCCTCTGGTGCCCCATGACCAATTACTCCAATGGGATGTATCTCCATAGAGTAGATGGGTGCATTGCCCTGGTTTGGGTGTTCTGCATTTAAGTCTTTCTAATGGGCTAAGAGCCAGTCCTTGGGTGTGAGTCCTATTCCAGTCCTGAAGTATATCTCAGGGCCATAGTCTTGGGGGTCTTGAGAATCACCCAGTAGTTTTTGAGCACGGTGTTATACAGTTTCCATACATTTGATTTTATTTCCCCTGATATTCCTATTATTGATTTCTAATTTTATAGCATTGTGATCTGAGAAGATGCTTTGTAGTATTTTGAAGTTTTAAACTTTTTAAGAGTTTCTCTGTGGCCTAACATATGGTCTATTCTGGAGAATGAAGCATGTGCACTGGAAAAGAATATGGATTGCATTTTGTTTGGAGGGGAGTGCTCTGTATATATCTATGAGGTCAAGTTGGCTGATAGTGTTGTTTAGATCTTCTGAATCTTTGTTGCGTTTCTTTCTAGTTCTGTCCTTTATTGAAAGTGGTATGTTAAATTCTTCTACTAATATTGAAGAATTGTCTATTTCTTCTTTTTCAATTTTGTTAATGTTTGCTTTATGTATTTTAGGGATCTTTCATTGGGTGCATAGAGATTGTCCATGGCTTTTTTTTCTTGCTGTATTAAACCTTTTATCATTAAATAATACATTTCTTTGTCCATTATGTTGGTTTTTATGTTTAATTCTACTTTCAGAAATTAATATGGACACTCTTGCTCTTATTTATTTCCATTAGCTTGATATATTTTTCCCATTCCTAGAATTTTAATTTATTTTTATCTTTGTGTCTAAAGAGTTTTTTGTATGCAGCATAGTGATGAGTCTTGTTTTCTAATCATTCTGCCACTCTCTTTCTCTTGACTGGCGCATTTAATCCATTCACATTCAGTGTAATTAATAATAGATGTGTATGTATGGCTGTCATTATTTTGTATGTTTTATGGTGGTGGTGAATGTTTCTTTCTTCTGAAAATTATTCTGTGCTGACTTCATTTTGCTATCAGATTTTCTCTTCATTTTCTTTATTCTTGTTGGTTATATGTTTACTAAGTCTTTGTGCTATCACTTGTCTGTCAGTTTGTCATACTGTGACAGTTTGTGTGTTGCTGTGAGGCTGGAGGCTATGCCACCAGTATTTCAAATACCTGCAGAGTCATCCATGGTGAACAGGTTCCAGTGGAGCTTCCAGGGTAAGACAGACTTGAAAGAAGGAAGGGGTCATCCACTTCTCAAAAAATTGGCCAGTGAAAAACTGATTAATAGCTGTGAAACTGTCTGATATATTACTGGAAAGCATTATGAATAGACCTGGAACATTGTCCAATATAGTGCTGGAAGATGAGCCCCTTAGGTCAGAAGGCACTCAAAATATGACTGGGGAAGTGTTGCCTCTTCAGAGTAGAGCCAACCTTAAGGATGTGGATGGAGTAAAGCTTTTGGGACCTCAATTTGCTGATGTGGCACAACTCAAAATGAGAATAAAGAGTTGCAACCATCCATTAATAATTGGAACATGGGATATATGAGGTATGAATTTAGGAATATTAGAAGTTGTCAAAAATAAAATGGAAGTCATAAAGCTTGATATCCTAGTATTAATGAGATAAAATGGACTGGTCTGACCATTTTGAATCAGACAACCATATGATCTGCTACAATGGGAATGAAAAATTGAAGAAGAATAGCATGGCATTCATTATCACAAAGAAAGTTGAAAGATCTATCCTGAAGTACAATGCTGTCAGTGGTAGAATAATACCCATATGCCTACAAGGAAAATCAGTTAATATTACTATTATTCAATTTACACACAAACCACCAAAGCCAAAGACAAGGAAATTAAAGATTTATACCAACTTCTACAGTCTGAAATTGACCAAACATGCAATCAAAATATGTTTATTGTTACTGGTTATTGGAATGCAAAAGTTAGAAACAAAGAAGAATCACTGGTAGTTAGAAAATATGGTCTTGGTGATAGAAATGATGCATGATAGAATTTTGTAAGACCAACAACTTATTCATTGTAAATACCTTTTTTCAACAACATAAACAGCAGGAAATTGCTGGGTGGAGTACAAAGGAATCAGATCAATTACATCTGTCACAAGAGGGGATGGAGAAGCTCAGTATCTTTAGCCAAAGTATGGCTAGGAGCTGACTGTGGAACAGACCATCAACTGCTTATATGCAAGTTCAAGTTGAAACAGAAGACAATTAAAATAAGTCTACAGAGTCAATATATGACCTTGATTATACCCATCCTGAATTTAGAGACCACCTAAAGAATTTAAATAATAGATTTGAAGCACTGAACACCAAGACTGAAAACCAGAGGAATTATGGGATGACATCAAGAACATCATCCATGAAGAAACAAAAGGTCATTAAGAAGACAGGAAAGGAAGAAGAGACCAAAATGGAAGTCAGAAGAGATTCTGTGGCTTGCCCTTGAACAGAGAGTAGCTAAAGCAAGTGGAAGAAATGACAAGATAAAAGAGCTGAACAGAAGATTTCAAAGAGCAGCTTGAACAGACAAAGCCTGTGAAATGTGCAAAGACCTGGAGTTAGAAAACCAAAAAGGAAGAATATGCTCCACATTTCTCAAGTTGACAGAATTGAAGAAAAAAATTCATCCTTGAATTGCAATACTGAATAATTCTATGGGCAGAATATTGAATGATGCAAGAAACATGAAAAGAAGATGGAAGGAATACACAGAGTCACTGTACCAAAAAGAATTGGTTGATATTCATCCATTTCAGGAGGTGGCATATGATCAAGAACCAAAAGTATTGAAGGAAGAAGTCGAAGGTGCACTGAAGGCATTGGCAAAAAGCAAGGCTCCAGGATTTGGTGGAATACCCATTGAGATGTTTCAATGCACAGATGCCACCCCAGAGGCATTCACTTGTCTATACCAAAAAATTTGGAAGACAGCTACCTGACCAACTTACTGAAAAATTTCAAAATTTGTACCATTCCAAAGAAAGGTGATCCAAGAGAATGTGGAAGTTATTGAGCAATATTAATATCATACACAAGTAAAATCTTGCTGAAGATAATTCAAAAATATGGTTGCAACAATATATTGACAGAGAGGTTCCAGAAATGCAAGGTGGATTCAGAAAAGGATGTGGAATGAAGGATATCATTGCTGATGTCAGATGGATCTTGGCTGAAATCAAAGAATAACAAAAAGAAGTTTAAAAAATCAAAAGCCAATCTCACTCTTGTTGAGTTGATTCCTATTCATAGTGACCCCTCCTTGTGTTTCCAAGGTGCTATCTCTTTAGAAGTAGATTGCCCAATCTTCCTTCCAAGGAGTGGCTAGTGGGTTTGAACCACCAGCCTTCTGGTTAGCAGTCAAAAGCCTTAGGCACTATGCCACTTGTCTTTTATTGACTATGCAAAAGCATTAGATTGTGTGGATCATAACAAATTATGGATAACATTGAGAAGAATGGGAATTTCAGAACACTTGATTGTGCTCATGAAGAACCTATACATAGACCAGGAGGCTGCCATTCAAACAGAACAAGAAGATGCTGCATGGTTTAAAATCAGGAAGGGAGTGCATCAAGGTTCTATCTTTTCACCATAGTTATTCAATCTGTATGCTGAAGATATAATCAGAGAAGTTGGACTATATGAAGAAGTGTGGCATCAGAAATGGAGGAAGAATCATTAACAACCTGTTATATGCATACGACACAACTTTGCTTGCTGAAAATGAAGATGACTTGAAGCACTAACCAAAGAAGCTTAAAGACTACAGTCTGCAGTATGGATTACACCTCAAAGTAAAGAAAACAAAAATCCTCACCACTGGACCAATAAGTAACATCATGCTTATTGATGGAAAATAGGCTGAAGATTTAATGGAGAAAAGACTGAAGTTGTCACAGATTTCATATTACATGGTTCCACAATCAACACCAATGGAAGCACCAGTCAAGAAATCAGACGACATATTACACTGGGCAAATCTGCTGCAAAAGACCTCTTTAAAGTACTTAAGAGCAAAGATGTCTCTTTGAAGACTAAGGTGCATCTTACCCCACCATGGTACTTTCCATTGCCTCATATGCATGTGAGAACTGGACAATTAATAAGGAAGACCAAAGAAGAGTTGATGCTTTTGAGTTGTGGTGTTGGCAAAGAATACTGAAAGTACCATGGACTACCAGAAAAACTAACAAATCTGTCCTGGAAGAAGTGCAGCTGGAATACTCTGCTGAAGGAAGAAAGGCCTGACTTTGTCTCATCTACTCTGAGCATGTTGTCAGAAGGGACCACTCTTTGGAGAAGTATACCATTTTTGTAAAGTGAAGGGTCAACAAAAAGGTGGGGGCCCTCAACAAGATGGATTGAGATACTCTCTGCAACGATGGGCTCAGTATAGCAGGGATTGTGAGGCTGGTGCAAGACCAGGTGGTCTTTCTCTGTGTTGTACATAGGGTTGCTGAGTTGGAGCTGACTCAGTGGCACCTAACAACAATGAGTTCTTGTGATTATTTTTGTTAGAAGCTTTATTAATTTTCTTTATGGTTAAAGTGTAGTTAGTTTTTATCTTCTTAAGTTTGACCCAGTTTGTTCTATACTGATATCATCTTGACTTCCTCTACTTTTGGAAGTTCTGTAATTATACCTTTTATTTCCCCTTTTTGCTTTGTCTTTGCTGTCATGTACAGATCGATACTTCTGGTTCTCTATTTTCATTCTTGAAAGTTTTTTTTTTTTAATTTTTAGAATTCTTTTTCTGGTTAGTTTCTGGGTAATGTTACCATGTGTCTTAATCTTAGGTTGTTATCTTGTTTCATTTTCTGTCCAAAAGACTCCCTTGGACATTTCTTGTAAGGTTGGTCTGCGTTTTACAAATTCCTTTAATTTCTGTTTATCTAGAAATTTTCTAACTTCACCATCATACTTGAGGCTGGATATGTAACTTATGTTTGGCAATTTTATTTTCAAAGTTTTATACATGGCATTCCATTGCTTTCTTGCCTTCATGGTTTATTCTGAGAAATCAGTGTTTAGTCTTATTGGTTAGAAGCTCAGGTAGTGTAGTGCCTAAGGCAATTGACCACTAACCATTTACTCCCATAGTGACACCACCTCAGAAACCCAAGGAGGGGTCGCTATGAGTCAGAGACAACTCAACGGCACATAACAACAACAACAACAACAGTCTTATTAGTTGGTGTTTGTAGGTAATATTTTGTTTTTCCCAAACTTCTCTCAACACTCTTTCTTTGTCTTTGTCTTTGGAAAGTTTCATTATGACATGTCTTGGTGACTTTGTTTTGTGTTCTATCCTGTACAAAGTTCATTGAGTTTTTTGGATGGAGATCATTTTGTTTATTATGATATTGGGGAAGTTTTCTGCTAGTGAGCCTTTAATAATTTTCTGTGTTTTCTTTTCTTTTCTTTTTTTCCTCCTCTTGTTCTGGGATTCTAATCACACATAGATTATTTCTCTTGATATTATCCCACACAATTATTAATTGTTCTTCTTCTTTTTTTTTTTTTTCTGATTTTTCCTCATACAAAGTGATGTCACAGTATTTGTTTTCTAGTTGGCTAATCCGTTCTTCAGTTGCTTTGATTCTACTCTTTTGTCTTTCCAATGTGTTATCTATCTCTCTAATTTTACTGTTATTCTTCTGGACTTGCAATTTCTGTTTTTGTATGATTTCTAATTGTCTATTTATCTTGTTATTTGGCTGTTGTATTGTTTTCCTGAATTCTTCTAGTGTATTATCTGTCTTTTCTTTAATATTGTTTGTGGTCTCCTTGACCTCTGAGAAGGAGATATATATATATTAGTTCTATTACCTGTTCTGCCTCAGGAAGAATACTAGTTCTTTATTTTGATCACTTGCTTGTGCTATTTGTCCAGTTTCTTTGTTTAAACTGAAGTTGTCTGTTGTGTGTGACATTTTGGAGTTTGATGTTTTTATTTTTTGATTATGTCTTGATTTGTTTCACCATGATGTTTTGTTTTGCTTTGTTTCAATATATCTGGGAAGGTGGGGCAGGTATTCTTCTTTGGTTTTTAGTTTCACAGCACTGGGATGCACCCAACTTGGTTTCTGATGGGTGTGAGAACTAGTGGAAATGCAGGCACAGATCTCTGTTGGTCATGAAGAGGTGCTGCAGGTGGAATAACCTCGTATTATCCACTGTCATTGATCCAGTGATGCAGGAGCACATGCTTGTTGGGTGAAGTGGTAAATGATAGGTGCAGTAGGTATGGTTGATTAGTGGGGAATTAATGCCCATTCCTTATTGGATGAGGCAGGGGGCAAAAAGGAAAAAAAAAAGATAAAATAAAAATGGGGGGTTGGGTGAGAGGAAAGATTATTAAAATAATAGAAGAGGAAGAGAAAGAGGAAAACATAAATGGATACAAAGGAAGAAAAAATGGGGAAAAAAAGGGAAAAAGTGAGGGGCTTGTGCAGTTATAGTCAGCCAGCAAGGAGGGCATCATGTGCCTGTGTGGTGATCTGTGATAGCTCATGCTCACAAAGGTGGCAGGGGACTGGTCTGCATGAGTACCTCAGACAAAGGAGGCTGCAGTGTCATGTGCCTTGCATTCAGTGGAAGCAATACCTGTCAATGGCACAGGTGGAGAGATGCATAGCCTCAGGCACTGCTCTGTCTGCTTGGGGTGTATTGTCTTGGGTGGCTGGGCTGCTGAGGAGGTGGCCAAGAAACTGGGTGGGTGGAAGATGGCCAGGGACTTGCAAAGCCACCAGGTTTTTGGGGACCATATGATGACTCACCTCTAGTCAACAGGAAAGTATGCTTGGTTGAATGAAGAAAATTCTTCTTTTGTTGCAGTGAACTGGCATGGGCCTGGTGCCCTTCTAGGTGCATGCAGGTGATTACCTGGCTCCTGCCCAGATCCAATCAAGTAAAGGGCTGCCTGTAGTTCAGTGTCTCCAACTGCCACTCCACAGGACTTTGTGTAGGCTACAACCCACATGATTAGTGTTCACTAGTGGTGACTTGTTTCATCCCCCTTCACTGGCTACCTTTTCACTCTGTTGTCAACTGTAACACTGGAAATCTTCCCCAATTCCCTGCACTTTCCTTTCCCAGATCAAGCACATACTCTGTTCACCTTGCTTCCCTCCAAAACTGTCCACACTCTGTTACTGTCCCAGTGTGGGTTCCTTGAAGTTGATTTTTCCTCTTCCATGTATGATGCTTTCTGTGTAACAAAATGACTATGCTTTGTAAGACCTAGGTTTCTTCTCTCTGCCCAGTCATGTCCTCCTTTGTTCCCCTTCCCAAAAAGCACTCAATATAATTATTTATGCTGTCATTTGATGCTCATAGTTCCAGGATTATTATTTGTACCTGTTTCATTTGTTTTTTCTGCATGTCTTTTGTAGAGGGATTGTGTGGAGTGTGTTACCATGACATCACTTTGTCTCTGACTCTGCATATGTCATTTTAGCAGAATAAGATGAAATAGAATATACAATTTTTAGTGGATGTGCAGTTTTAATATTTTTACTATTGTGGTTCAGTGAATTGCTTGGTATGGCCCTTCTAGCCATGGTCTTTGTAACTCCCACCAGATAACTGGGTGAGATTATGAAAATGTAAGGTGCTTGTGGCAAGGGGTTGGATTGCTTGTTAATAATGTAAGTAACATTTATGGAACCCTAACATGTGGATCACCAGCAACTCCTCAGAAAGAAGTTTGGACAATCTACTTCTGTAGAGATACCACCTCAGATTGGTCATTTGCCACCTAATAGGCCTAAAATAAGCCAACCCAGAAACAGGGGATCTCAGTACCATCAGGAAAGAAGAGCTAGTAGTGGATCATATCTTCTGGACCCAAAATCACTGTGCTGAACCTCCTTGATCTAGGAGACAAAAAGTTGTGACACTGGAGACAGTGAGAAGCAGCAGCAACAAAATGCAAAATGATGACAGCAGATGCAGTGGAACCAAAGCCTGGCACAAGATAGAAAATGGGCTTTCTGGGCCAGGGAGCAAGAAAATTGAGTACCTTCAGGGTGCCTCACTAGGCTATTATTGGTAGAACTAAGAGAGCTTTGTAACATGTACCCAAGGAGGGCAGAGGCCAGGCCAAAGGACTGAGGGCCAGAGAGAACTCTGCCTCCAGGCATGGCTGAGGGAGGTTGTCTTGATTGAAGAACTGTATCCTAAGAGTTCCTGATCTTGAATTGAAACATGTTACTTCCCCAATACACCCCATAATCATTAATATTGTCTATGTGTTTTGTATGGTCATTGCCACAGATTATCAGATGCAGCAGAGAAGTAGAGTGTCATGGAAGGGACAGGTGGTGTCAGACTTGGTAAAAAGGTTGGAAGGAGGAGGCGTGTTTGGCTTTAGCCTCATAGGTATTAGGCTTGGTCTGTTAATGTTGGTCCTCTTCATACCTTGTGAAATTAGAGGAAGTCAGATACCATCCTCACACCATTTTTACAACGATATACCACATTTCTACAGAAAGAATATTCCACTTGTTCTGCAACAAAGAAAATGAGTCACTGAACTTAGTTGTTTCAACAATCTATGTAAAATTCTGCTAATCCTCCACAATGAAAAATTGACTTTCATCAATGGCTCATACTTCAATTTTGCTGCTTATTTCATAACAAATTCTATAATTATAAATGAACAAATGAAAAAATGTCATAAAAGAAAATTTAATGATCAGGAGACAAATATTATAACAAATTACTGTATTTTATTTTTAGATAGATCTTTCATGTCTAACTTGTTATATTTAAAAACATTTTTTCTGTTCTTTGCTGTTACAAATTCTTCAATGATTCCATCACAATTAAGATACCAAACCATATCTATTTCCATATTAAAAAAAGGATAATGAATCCAGTCTTTATTGAATCTCTGTTGTATGCTGAGTGTTTTGAGTCTCTTTAGGGATGAAAATGAGTGTTCTCTTATGAGTTTGTGATCATTAAAGTTAGGGATATGACTAAAGCAATATCAACATTGGGAAATATATATTGTATTTTATCTTCTATTATGAAATCATACATGCCTACGTGAGTAAAACTTGTCTTTCCTGAATCTGTAAACTTAATGATCATGTAGGAATAAAATTGTCACACTTCTCCATAAATGTTTGCTTTAAAATCATTGACAAAAGCCTTCACTAATGTCTTGGATGACTTCATGTATTCTTTATCAGGTATATCTGCACTGTTTAAGAAGAAAAATCTATTTGAAAAAACTTTTTATACTTTCACCCTTATCTTCCTGCAAGATTCAAGTGTCTCAATGATGTTGTAGTGTGTGGTTAAGAAAAATTTATTTCTGGCACTCAATGATACTTCTGGAGAACTTCTGTCATTTACTTGTCTCTTTCTAATGCTTCTGTGATTGTGAACTGCTTGATAATCATTATTTGGCAGTATTTGTTTTGTTGTGCTTTCAATATTTTCAAAATCTTCTCTTAAATAATGTAAATACCCTACTCATAACTGGTAAAGATCCATGAAGGTCTTCAAATTTAATCCTGAATTTTAGAGAATTGAATTGTCCAAGAAAATGTTGTAATAATATTGTTTTCTCCATAACCAAATAAATATAAATATTAGTGTTTGCATTTTGTTGACAATGTTTTCAGCTTCTTGTTTGGTATTTCCTTTTCATTTCTGGTCATCAGCAATATTTTCTAAGGCATCTAGAATCTGAGTGTATGATTCTGGGATTCTACTCATTGCTACAACATGAGCTTCCTAAAGTGTATTAGAGACATTTGGATACTTGATTATTGCCTAAATATGTTTTATGAATTGTCTATAACTGAACAGCAGAAGAAAAATCAACTGCTTCCAGGTAACAATCAACTGTACTACATTGATGGCAGTGAGGTTTTTTTTTTTTTTTTTTTTAATACTACATCCAACAATATTAAATAGAAGCACAGAACAAGGTTTGAATGTAACATATTAATTATTTTCTAATATTTCCTGTTGCATTTCTTTGTAGCACCCTGACATACCAGCAGTATTTTCATAGGACTGGCCTCCACACATAGAAAAACAAATTTTTCAAGCTTCTCATAAATAGTGAAGTACTTGATTTGCAATTTCTTCAACAGTATGACTTTTCAAGCTAGTAAATGTGATAAATCACTCAACAGGTTTTCCATCTGTTGGAGATATGTATCTTAATACAATATTTAGCAGATCTGTATGAGAAAATCAGGAGTGTAATCTACAGACAAATTGAAATACCATACTATACTTATTTTCACTTAAAACAGTCAATTGAATTGTCTCACTTATTATGTTTATTAATTCTTCACACATTATTTTAGACAAATCCAATGGATGCCCTTTCCTGTGTTACCATAGTTTTAGGTGTGATCTACTAAAAACTGATCAAACTGTGTAACAAGTTCAACCAGACCCCCTCAAAATTCCATTTTTGTGGGTATCCAAACTCTTCATTTCTTTCTCATAAAGTCTACAGTCAATGATTGTTATAATGACAGCAAAAAATATGTTGCAAAGTGGCTTTCCAATACTAATGTTCTTCATTAATTTGTGTTTCTTTTTAATGAATTAAGTCAAAATCATGTCCTCGGTTTAAATATGACGACCTGCAATGTCTGTGAATTGAACATGAACTGTTAAATCCATCCATGTCAAATTGAGAATTAAATGATTTAGGACTGAATAGTTTGCAAGAAACAACACATAGAGCCAACTGATGGAAAATACAGTAGCCACTCCCTCTTATAATTTTCATTATTAGCTTTGCACCATAGCTACAGAACCTGGTTTATCTACCATCCAGAAATTTGGCACACATTTTCAAATGGTCTACTGTGATGTAGACAATCACTTGTCCCTCTCTCAATCCAATAATTTACATCACTAGAAGAAAAATTATTCCACAAGGTGAGATCTGTATTTCTGTTATTTATATGATCTGCAGATATGACAATTTCAGATTCTAAAATAGTTTCAATTTCTGCATTATTATTATTATTATAGCAAGGAATGGATGCAGAATTTTGAACAAATGCTGTTATATTCTTATTGTTATTACTAATTTCAGCATTGTGTTGTGGTACTAGTACAAAGATTTGCACCCATTAAACTTGAACATTCAGTTGACGAAGTCTCTTCTGATTCATTATGTTTTAAAAAGGAAGTTAATTTTGGAATTGTCTTTAGGGATTCATAAATCCTTTTGTGTTTATTTTCTACAAACTTTTGTTTCTGTGCACCACTTAATTGTTGACATTTCATTTTACCTGGATATGACATTATATCACCTTTAAATTTGGTCCTAGTGTAGAAAATAAGTTTTAATAATTGAAAATAATTAAAATGTATATGACAAATAAAAATTATAAATTAAAGTTTACTTTCAAATTTGGACTTGAACACACAAATTCATATTTGAAAATTAGTAAGTGAAAAATATTTATTTGGAACTTTGCACACTCACTTTTTGACCTTTTGTCATTAAGTTACTGTTGATACCTAACGGGAGTGAGAGTGATTTCACAGTGCATGACACAAATCCAGGCATATACTTGATCTCATGGCACATTTTGCTTCACTTTGCACAGGACCAGAAACATCACAAGTCACAAGATTATAGTGCTACTGGCACATTCTTATGTGATTGACAAGAAAGAACTGAATGTGAGGCTATACTTGATTGTCCAAAATGAACATAAAAATATAATTGTTATCATGTACAAAATTTATAAAATGTTATCAACTTCATTTAGTGTTCTGTGAGTTACCTTCTACTGTGGCTCTCACTTTTCCTCATGTCCTGCCTTTGCTTTGAATAGTTGGTGCCCCTATTTAGTAGATGTCCTAAGCATATATTGAGCTTGACGATTGGGTGATCTCTTAAGAAATACATATTGTTGTTGTTATATGCTGTTGAGTTGGACCCTACTCATAGCGACCTCTCCTTGGGTTTCTGAGGCAGTATCATTACGGAAGTAGATTGCCCAAACTTTTCTTCCGAGGAGTGGCTGTTGAGTTTGAACTGCCAGCCTTCTGATTAGCAATCAAATGCCTTAGGCATTATGCTACCAGAGCTCCCTAAAAAATGCATAGTAGACAATAAACATCAATTTTTGCATAGTAACATACAGTTTTGCATTCTCCTTCTTCACTTAGCCTTAAATGAAATTTTGTTTTGCCACCAAAGCATCAATTGCTTTTCTAAATCAGAAAAGAAAATCAATAAACCTGTATTTAAAGCAGAGAGGAATACCTTGACACTTCACAGTGTGTCTTGGAGGATTTTATCTTAAGAATAAATAAAGAAATGTTTAGATCTGTCATACATAAACTAGGTTAGTTTATTGCAAGGTAGTCTTGGCAACATATGCAAGCAGGACCTCAAAGGATTTATGTAGCATTGGACATTCAGAATTAATAATTTAAACTTATTTTAAATGATAAAGTCTAAATTTTTAGATTTTAGGCTTTTACCTTTAATGAGTGGTTTCACGCAGGAGAATTGACCACCCTTCTAGCTCAGAGGAGATCCTGCATAACTAGGGTTTGAGTTTGATTGTGGTGAATAGTCTATTGAAGACTTTTCAGTCTTCAGACAGAAAGTTAAAGAGATCTTTTGCTTATGTCTTTTTCTCTGAAGATGGGTAGAAAGCTATGGGTTTATATACCATGTGTGCCATCACATTCAACTCTAATAATTGGTATGCTTTATTGCAAATTAGGAAATCATTTTGCTTTATGGAGACTTGAATTATTACCAGTTAGAGAATTATTGTATGACATATTTATGTTCTTGAATACTACATATGTTACAGGCCAAGTTAATTAAAAATAATGGGAATTATTTAGCAACATACTTAAATTTTGTTAATTTATAGAGAGTTGATTCATGTTACATTCCATATCATACTGTGCAGGTGCACAACCAAATTTAGGAGACCCACTTCACATACTTTTATTATCTATTTTCAAGGTTAGAGCAAATGTCTAATGACTTTCAGTTAATGGTTAATGAGCTTTATATACATATATATCTTTCTATTTAAAAATGCAGAAAGTTTCTAACTTCACATTTTAAGTCATTTATATGTAAGTATTTTAAATATTATAAAAACAAATGACAGTGTAAAAAGTATTATAGAAGTATACATAATACTGACTTATACATAGGTGTTTTAAAAATACTGAATCAAGCTTCTCCTTACTAGGAGAGGAAATAAGTAAAAAGAAACAAAAATGAGAGTGGCCTTCAAAAAGGCCTATGAAAGTACATATCAGTGGCATCCCTCTCCATTAAAGAAGCTATCAACAGAAAAAAAAAAAACAAACCCCCCAAATCACATGTGATTTGAGAACATGCAGAAAGCATGCATAATACAGAGGTAGTTCTTGACTATCTTTGGGTCTAGAACCCTTTGAGAATGTGATAAAAATGATGGATACTCTCCCTTCACAAAATGCACTCCTCCCCACTCACAACTTTCATACAGAATTTCAGGAAGTCTCAGATCCTTCATGTTTTACAAATTAAAAACTCCCGGTTTGGGTAAAAGTGGTCCCTTATCACCACACATCATCCCTCCCCCATGAAGGTGCTGATGAAACTTACCTTTTAGGATTGTTGGAGATGCCAATAAAACAGTGTTTCTAACTTTGGGTTGAAACCCCTGCAAATTTCCTTACAAAGGGGAATTTCTTTTCCCTGCTCTTGCTAAATGAAGTGGTGACAGTTCTGTGTGAACCACCTCTGGGAAATGAAAAAGGATAGACAATTGGAAGCAGAATGAAGAGAACAGCTGGGCCAGGGGTTCCTGAGCTCCTGCAGTCAATAGCCCACAGGATAGCTGGACCCTTAGCGTAGCCTTCCAGGGTCATCTGTGGGACCTCCTTGGTATGAAAGGCAATTGATCTTTTTTTGGATTCCTATGAGATCATATGCTCTGAAGGAAGATGGAGCAATCTACTTCCATAGTGATACTGCTTCGGAAATCCAAGGAGGGTCGCTATGGGTCAAGTCTGACTCAATAGCACATAACAACAACAACAACACGAGATCATATGAGTTCTTAAAATTTTCCTTCCTACGAATTAAGGTGACCTGAAAGAGACTTGCTTCCTCTCAACAGAAACAATTTGAATAAAGCAGTATTTGGGAGCCACTCCCATGAAAAATGAGGCCTACTGTTGGAATGGATCTCTGTGGCTAAATTATGAAAGGGGCCAGACTCCCCTGTGCCTACCATCCATGTCCCTTAGCTCCTTCTAGTTTTCAGTTTCTATGTTTGATGAGAAGTTCCTGAGGTTCACAGATGAAAAGAACCAAGGAAAAAATAAAATAAAATAAAACTAGTGATGTGTTTGCCATTCTCCAGCCTGATGCCATTGAAAGTAACTTCTCTATTTCCAAAATTCAGCAAATTAAAGAATAAATCTTGATTATGTCTCTCATTTCACTTCCCACAAACTCCATCATGTCTTCCTCTCATTACTTCTTTAGCTGAGCCAGAGTAGATGTGAAACCTACAACCTGTCATGTAATCCCTGAGCCTCCCATCCCTGTTACTTGAAATGTCTCTCTATTCTCCACAGGTAAAGTAGACCAACATGGTTAACGGCATTATTAGACACTACTTAATCATCTGTAGGTGTCCAATATGATACTGACAAAATCCACAGACTTTCTCTTTTTTAAATTGTGATTTGGGTGAAAGTTTACAGTGCAAATTTACTTTCCATACAGCAGCTCACATACACTTTGTCTTATGACATTGACTGAAATTTCCCACAATGAAACAGCTCCTCTCCCACATCCTCCCCATAGTTACCTCTTCCCTGTGTCCTCCCCTTCTGTGCACTCCTGCCACCTGAGCTGTCTCCTTGTGCATACACAACTCTTCTATTCTCACATGATTGCTCTCTACAGGGAGTCTATGTACCTAATGTAAATGTTCAGCTCATATGCCTGTCTTTTGTTTGGCTGGATGTCACAGGTATGGGTTCAATTTCAAACTTTAAGGGCACCTAGGGGCTATAGTCTAAGTGGTTCCATCAGGCTCTATCAGACCAGCAAACCTGGTTCCACCCCCACCCCCTTTTTTTAAATGATTTTGAATTTTGTTCCACATTGTTCTCCC
>NW_006921614.1:19556553-19565390 GCF_000298275.1 Orycteropus afer afer
CTTTTCAAAAAACCAACTTCTGGTCTTGTTGATTTTTTTTTTTTTGTTTTTCTATTTTCTGTTTCATTGATTTCTGCTCAAATCTTGATTATTTCTTTTTTTCTTGTGATTGTAGGCTTTTCTGCTGTTCTTTTTCTAATTGTTGGAAGATGTTGGATTGAGGTATTGATTTTGACTCTTTTTTTTTTTATGTGTGCATTTATTGCTATAAATTGGCCTCTTATCACTGCTTTTGCTGTGTCCCAAAGATTTTGGTATGTTGTGTTTTCATTTTCATTTGATTCAAGGAATTTTTTATTTCATTTTTTGTTTCATCACCCAGTCATTCTTAAGGAGGGTGTTGTTCAGTTTCCATGTGTTTGCTCTTTTTCCATTGATCTTCTTGTTATTGATCTCTAATTTTACAGCATTGTGATATGAGAAGATGCTTTGCAGTATTTCACTGTTTTTAAATTTATTAAGTCTTGTTTTATGGCCTGACATATGGTCTGTCATGGAGATGTTCCATGTGCACTGGAAAAGACTGTATATTGTGCTGTTGTTGGGTGAAGTGCTCTGTAGATATCTATAAGGTCAAGTTAGTGGATTGTATTGTTTAGCTGTTTTGCATCTTTGTTGAGTTTCTTTCCAATTCTGTCTTTCATTGAAAGTGGTATATTAAAGTCTCCCACTATGACTGTGGAGTCATTTATTTGCCTTTTCAACTCTTTTAAAGTCTGATTTCTGTGTTTTGGGGCTCTTTCATTGGGTCCATAGATATTTATTATGGCTATATCTTCATGTTAAATCGATCCCTTAATCATTATATAATGTCCTTCCTTGTATGGTGGTTTTTGTCTTAAAGTCAATTTGATCAGAAATTAATATTGCCACTCCTTCTCTTTTTTGGTTGCCATTTGCTTGATATATCTTTTTCTAACTTTTGATTTTTAGTCTATTTTTTTCTTAGTCTCCAAGGTGTGTCTCTTGTATCTGCATATTGATGGGTTATACTTTCTTATCCAGTCTGAAACTCTCTATCTTTTGAGTGATGCATTTAATCTATTAACATTCAGCATAATTATCTACAAGTATGAATTGGTTGCTGTCATTTTGTTATGTATTTTTTTGTGGTATTTCTGGTTTCTTTTTTCCATATAATTTTCTGTGCTGAGTTAATTATGTTTTTGCATCATGTTATCATTTCCTTTGTTGCTATTGTTTTAGTATTTGCTAAATATTTGTGCTTTTCCTATTTATTATTGAGATATGAAGGTTTATCATTTTTCCTTGAGGTTACCCCATGATTTATAATTTTCTCCCTGAGTTTAGAACAGTCCATTTGATCTTGCAACTCTCTTGACTTCCTCACCATTTAGAAGTTCTGTAATTACTCTATTTTTTCCCTCTTTTTGGTTTGCAGTTGTCCTTATTTGCCAATTGATGTCTCTGGTTCCCTGTTTATAATCTTGTAAGCTTATTTTACTTTGGATACGTCCGTAGTTGTGTTGGTTTCTGTTTATGTCATCCTGTGTATTAATGGTTGGTTGTTGTTTGCTCTTATTGGTTCTCTGCTCAAAGGATTCCTTTTAGTATCTATTGTGAGGTTGGTCTTCTTTTAACAAATGCCCTTAATTTCTGCTTATCTGGAAATCTCCTGAATTCACCATCACATTTGAGGGACAATTTTCCTGGATATATAATTCTTTGTTGGAGAATTTTCTCTTTAAGTGTTCTGTATATACCACCCCATTGCCTTCTCATTTGTGTGGCTTGTGCTGAGAAATCAAAGCTTATTCTTATTGGTTGTACTTTGCAAGTAACTATTTGTTTTTCCCATGCTGCTTTCAGGATTCTTTCTTTGTCTTTGGTTTTGATGAGTTTGATGATGACATGTCTTGGTGATTTTTTGGGGGGGTCTATCCTGTTTGGGGTTCATTGGACTTCTTGAATGGATATATTCTTATCTTTCATCATATCAGGGAAGTTCTCTTCCAACAAGTCTTGGACAATTTTCTCAGTGGTTTTATTTTTCTCATCCTGTTCTGGAATTCCAATTACACATAGACTATTCTTTTTTATGGCATCCCACATGAACCTTAGGCTTTTTTCATTTTCTTTTGATCTTGTTTCTGATTGATCCCTTTCCAAAGAAGTATTCAGGTATTTTTCTTCAATCTCATTAATTCTGTCGTCCTTTGATTTGATTCTACTCCTTTGCCCTTTCAATGTTGTGGTAGTTCAGTTTGTGTGTCAACTTGGCTGGACCTGGTTGAATGGTTGAGCAGTTGAATGTAGTATTCCCATGATGAAGCTGGTAATCAACTCTGTGGTAGAATCTCCTGGGAACAGCTGAGTAGCTGCCTTAGGGAATGTTGTCTGCTTCCTGTATATAAGCAGAAGCCTTGGCTAATGGTCTTGAGCTCATGTCATGCTTGGATCCTACATGTAGCCATGTCATTGTTTAGCAGCCTGCCATGTTCTGCCAACCTTAGGACGTACAATGGACTTAAATTAATGACCTGCCATGTGGTTTGGTAATATCGGGACTGTGCCTTTTTACTTGTTGACCTTAGATCTGACAGCCTCAGCAGCCAGCAGCTGAGTGAAGAAAAGCCTCCAGCTTCAGTGGGCCAGGAGCAGGAGGCAGAGCTACAACTCAAGGTTGAGGGGCTTTCACCCAGCCCCTATAGGCTGGCACTTTGAACTTGGACTTTTAACCTCACGAACTGTAAGAGAATAAACTCCTGTTTGTTAAGGCCATCCCATTTGTGGTATATTTCTGTCAGAGGGGCACTAGGTAACCAGAACAAATGTGTTATCTATTTTTGAAAATTTAGTATTATTCATCTGGATTTCTATCTGTAGATTTTGTATCATTTCTAAATTTTCATTTATTTTGTCATTTTGTTCTTGTATTTTCTTCCAAAATCATTCTAGGGTTTTGTCTGTGTTTTCCTTAATTTTGTCACTGTTTTCCTTGATTTGTCCCTCAATCCTTTGAAAATGCCTAAATATAATTGTTTTGAATTCCTTATCAGGGTGTTCCAATGCTGTTTCTTCCTCAGGGATGTGTTCTGGGTCTGTATCCTGCTTCCTTGTTTCTCCCACTTTATCTTGCTTTTTTGTGTGGACTGTGATTGTTTGTTGTCTCCAAGATGTAACATTGTTGTATTTAGATCTCCATTAACTGCTTGTGAAGAGCAGCCCAGGCTGAGTCAGGCTTTTCTTGGTGGTCATTTATCATTGGGCACTTGGTGAAGAAGGAAGTGGTGGTTCTCACACAGTAAGTGAAGCTGCAGGAGATGTGGGTGTAGTAGTGTCGTATGGGCACTGTTGCTGTCTCACACTCAGTTAGACAAAAACAATAATCAAAAAACCATCAAAAAAGTAAAAGCCAGTGGACAGAAAACACAGTGTGTCAACACACAGGAACAATCACCAAAAAAAGAAAAAAGAAAGAAAGAAAACCCCACAATATTGGGGAGAAGGCAATAAGAGAAAAAAGGTAGAGTAGGAGAATAATGAAGATTAAAATGGGAAAAATGTAAAAATAAAAACAAGGAATAGGGTTAACCATGAGAAAAACAAAACAAAACAAAAAAAGGTGGGGGTGGGGTGGGGTGTGGTGTGGACCAAGAAATAAAAGAGAGAAAAAAGCTGAAAACTAGAACCTGGGAAGGAAAGAATAAAGAATAACAATAAAAATGACAATAATAATAATTTAAAAACAGACACAAACAAACAAACTAAAAAAAAGAAAAATATATCTGGGCAGTGCAGTGGAGGGTACCCAGGCTCTGTCAGAGCACACAGACTGTGATGGAATTCCTGCTGGCTCAGAAGGTGGGTGGAAGTGAGGGATAGCTGTACCTCTATTCACCAAGAGAGTGTGGGGTATAAGAGCAAAAAAGGGGAATATCACATTTTTCCAGTCATTCATGTCCACAATGACTTTTTGTTTCCTGGCAAGTGGAGTATATTCTTAAGTTCCTGGAATCTGGAAGAACACTGTTGTTTTAACTATCCAAAATGATCAAACCACTTGTAAACATTCAAAATGGCTGTGCCCTATGCCATAAAAATCAACAGCTCATCCCACCTTCCTCTTTGCCAATTCTCCTTTTATTCACCATCCACCAGTGCAGTCCTCCATACAGCCCCTGGCAAGTAGTGCCAATTTTTAGGTTAATTCTTAGGTCCTAACACCACTTGGCAATATACAAGCTTTCCATGCTGTCAAGATCACTGATAGACCACAGCTCTGTGTATCTCCTTTTTTTCAGTGTTTTCATGCAGGTTCTTCTACTAGTTGGAGATTGGTCCACTTCTATATCCTTCCCTTCAAAGCTCAGGGCTCCAGGATTATCCTCTGTGTCTGTTAATTGGTTGCCCTTTTCTTTGTTGAATAGGGTCTGTGCAGTCTATCTGCCTATTCCACCATCTTACCAGAACTTTCAAAATCCATAGACTTTCTTGGAAACCACTGGTACAGTTTCCATCTCTGGACTCCCAACCCCTCCTTCCATGTTCAGCCACACTTCTGTGTTATAAAGGACCATTTGATGGCTCCTGGTTAGATCCTTCTAACCAGAAAGGATGTTCCATACTTAGGTGTATTGCTACACACCACATCACTTTTCAATGGGAGAGCCACTTGCTGAGAAACCTTATTCAGCCCCTTCTCATATACACTAAATGGCTATGGGAGCTGGATTTTGGAGACAGCACGTTGAGGGGAGTTGGAAGCAGGGAGCTAGAAGACAGAGTACTGGGTCTTCCTCTTAGTAGCTATGTTACCTGGGGAGATAATTTGGCCTCTCTGGTCCCTACTTTTGTCATTAGTGAAAAGAGAGTGTGATTCCTCCCTGACAGAGTTGTGATACTCAGCGGAGATGAAGTGAGACACCATACCTGTGAGCAGGTGCAGTAGAAATAGTACTATGTGCTCACAAACCATTTTGTTTTCTTCCTTGGCTCATAAAGTTATCTTTCCATGCTAATCAGTGGAGCCAAAGGACTGACTCTTGACAAGGACATGAGGTTGAAATGATGGATACCACTTGCAAGCCTGACCCATCATATCTCCCTGTACAATCTTTCTCTCATCTCCTTCTGCTTAAACTTTTCAGGCCACATGTTGAGGCTGGTGATCTCCCAAGATGAAATAAGCCATGTGTGTGAATAAGTATGTGGAACAGACCCTTCCCCAACCTCTAACCACATTATGACATGGCATTAGTGAATAGTAACTTTTGCTATGATAAGCCACTGCACTTTCAGATTTCTTTGGTTTTGCATTGCAGCCTTGTGTAGCCGACAGAAGCAGTAATTTTGTAAGCGAAAAGCCAGATATGCTCTATTTTAACCAGAGCAATTGTTTAAAATTTGGAATTTAAAGGCTCAATGGCACATGCTTGCTTCAATTGGCCACAATCTCCATCATTCCCTATTATTTATTTCCGGCCACTTCAAACATTCGCCCACTCAGCTCCATTAAACATTTGGTATGCAAGCATGAAAAGTTTTGCATCAAAGTCACTTTTTAATGAGTGCTTCAGTTTTTCACATCCTGTGGCACATTCAGGAAGGTACATAGGCTCATTACAGTAAAGGAGAGCATAGCCCATCAAAGCTATGGGTTCAAATATCCAGATTTAAAAGTTGCATGTGGCTTAATGAAAAATTACTTGTCTTGTAAATCAGATATCTTGGCTTTGGTTTTGGCCCTATCACTTTGATGCTGTGTGACTTTAGCCAAGTCATAGCTCAGGGTCTCAATTTCCTTGTTTCCAAAATGAAGGATTAAAAAAAAAAAAAAAAAAAAAAAGTCCTTCTGACTCTAAGATTCTATTTTTCTAGGCTGTTTAGGGAGGGAAATGGATAGATAGTATATTCATTTTTTCTAGGACAGAACAGAAAATAGTCAAAGAGGAGATGGAGAAGAAAGGAGATCGATCTGACCTGGGGAAAGAGGTCAGTGTTTGGGAGTGGAAATGTGCACTTTTATTAAAAGTAGTTGCCCTCAGGGAGTGCGAAGTCCCTGAGTGGTGCAAAAGATGAACACATTCATCATCTGCTAACGGAAAGGTTGGTGCTTCAAGCCCAGCCAGAGGCACGTTGGAAGGCAGTACTCATGATCAACTTCTGAAAAACCAGCCACTGAAAACAATATAGTTGCACATCTCTAATCATTGCAGCTACTAACAATAGAAAAAAGACAAAAACAACCTCAGCGCCCATCAGTGGATGAATGCATAAATAAAATGTGGTGCATGCATTTAACAGGATACTTCTCAGTGATAAAGCAAAATGAGCTCCCAAAACATTTTATAATGTGAACAAACCTAGAGAACATTGTGCTAACCACAATAGATCAATCTCAAAAAATGAAGAAATTAACAAATATTGTATGCTCTTACTTTTATGAAATGACATGAATAGGTAAATTACAGAAACTAGTATTAATTAACAAGAACAACAATATTAATTAGTGCTCATGAGGGTGGGAAGGGGGAGAGGGAGAAGTACTCTCTAGGCAGTAGTCACTTTTTGTTATGTTTCCTATTCAGGAAAGATGATACTGAATAGAGTGAAGTTTGCATAGTATGACTGATGTAACATGTCCGTAAGCTATCTGTAAGGAAAAGAGATGAATGGGCAAATGTTAGGTTGTGTATGATTTTGCAACAATGGTAATAACAATAACAACAAAAATGGCTAAGCTGCAGATGCTGACACTAATTACTAATAACCAATCATGATTTAGCCATAACAAATCACTTCATGGGATTCATTCTCTCGGTTTGTGGAATAAGGGCCATGGTCTCATGGGACAATCCAGTCAATTGGAATAATATACCTCCAAGTACTGTACAGTTGACAGTGGCAAAGGCACACATCTGTGAAACATTCCTTTTCTTTTTAATGACACAGAAACTAACCTGGTCTGCAAAGCTGCTAATTCAACAGAGCAGTTTAGCATCTGTCTGGGAATCTTTCTCTGGAGATGCCCATCGTGCAGGTCTTTGTGATTATATGCATAGAGCTCTGGTAGCACAGTGACTAAGGCATCTGAATGCTAACCAGAAGGTTGGTGGTTCAAACTCACCAGCCATTCCGTAGAGGCAAGACTGGGTAATCTACTTCTGTAAAGATTTACTTCCTCAGAAACCCAATGGGGGTTGCTATGAATTGAAATTGACTTGATGGCAGTGGGTTTGGTTTGGGTTTTTATGTCTTTATTAAACTTTACTCCAATTTAATAGTTCTCTCCATTTTGAGCCCCTCTAATGATAAAAGCTAGGAGCTCTGGTAGCATAGTCCCTATGGCATTTAACTGCTAACCAGAAGGTTGGTGGTTCAAACTCCATGGAAGGAAGACTGGGCAATCTACTTCCCATAAAGATTTACCACCTCAGAAATCCAAAGGGGGTCGCTGTGAGTTGGGATCAACCAGATGGCAATGAGTTTGTTTTTTTGAGTTTAGTATGGTGAATAGTGTCTGGGGTCTCAAAAGCTTAGGTATAGCCATATAAGATATATTTATTTGTGTGGAAAAGAAGGGAAAGAAAAAAACCCAGAAGCATACAGGAAAGGGCTTGATGAAGAGATGGTAGTTTTTGGCTATCACTCCCATCCCTCAACCCATGATAGGTAGCCATATTCTTGGTGCAGTTGGTGCCAGAGTGGGCAATAAGGACCTCATCCCTCAAAAACAGTGTTTGTGTATTTTGATGGCTGCTTTTGATCACTGGGGAACTTATCAGAGAACTTTTTTACCCAAGATGTCATTTTTAGATTGGCCTTCAAAGACTGCTCTAAGATGGAGAAATGTCAGTATGGTCCTGTAAATAAAGCATATGGCTCAGAGTCAACAGGCTTGAATTCTATTTCTAGGTTTCTCCTGATTCTCTTTGCAGTTCTGTGACACATACATCTCACTGTTTTAGATGGTTGGCTCCCCCACCTCCCAAAATCTAATCTACTAAGAAAAAATATGAGAAGTAGTTAACCAGTGGTAACCAGGAACTTGGGAATCCATAAAGTATATACCAAAGGATGTATTCAAAGATGCATTTGCAGCATTTGGGAACAGACTTTGGAGAAGTTTGTCCTTTCTTAAAATCTCTATAAGGTGAAAGCTTTAGTGGCACCAGAGTAAGGTCAGTGTTCCTAGCCCTGAGGGTGTCTTGGACCTGCAAGTTAAACATCAGTTTTCTTTAAATATATGAAGTTTCCTTAAATGTTTCATAAGGATGTGGGGTTAATTTGGATTATATTGGATATTTACAGTACTTTGGTGATTTAGAAGAAACCTGCTATATTATTGCAAGATACACATCCTTTGCAAGACAGCAGAATTCTGTGGAAAGTGTACAGAATTTGAAGGCTTGAATTCTTGTCCTTATTATATCACAATCTAGTTGTGTGAGTTTGGATGAGTCGTTTGTCTTCTCCAGGCTGCTGCTTATACATTTGGAAACTTGGAGTGATAAGGAAAAATATTTGATTAGACAACAGGAAAATTTTGTTTGCCATAAAAATGAGCTCTTAGCCACTGCTGGAGTTTTTAGAGAAGGATCTTTAAAAGCCTAGTTCAAGTGGCCTCAGCAGACCTGGAAGGTGGTCTGAGTGAGGATCTGGAAGCCTATGGACAAAAGAACGCTAAAGGGTAGTTTATCCAAGAAGCCTGAGGTCTGCATTTGATGTCATACAATGCCCTCCTCATGAACCCTATGAGGAGGCCTGCGGACTTCTGTTGGAATCACAATGAAATCAATGGTTGTTGTTGTTGTTATGTGCCATCAAGTCAGACCTGACTCAGTGACTCCTCTTTGGGTTTCTGAGGCAGTATC
>NW_006921614.1:19565490-19568373 GCF_000298275.1 Orycteropus afer afer
GTTAGCAGTCAAATGCCTTAGGCACTATGCTATCAAAGCTCCTCCCCCATGCACAGACACACCTAATAGTTCAGCCTGTCCACCCACCTATCCACCCTTATATCCATGTTTGCCTTCACTGACAATGCAGTACTGTATGGGCAGAAGGTTCATCTTTGTTGTCTGTACCTCCCCTGCACCTCTCTATGTCTTTCTCTTCCTTAATGCCACCATGTTGATCACTCACATTTGGTACATTGACCTCCTCTTCATCCAAATCAATACGTGTCTGTACCTATCTAACGGTGTTCTCTCCCCTCACACCCCTCATAACCAACAAAAAATTTCCTTCCATAAATAAACTTTTCCTTGACTTTATACAATAATGGACTAACATAATATTTATCCTTCTGTGATTGATTTATTTCACTCAGCATAATGTACTCCAACTTCATCTACATTATGCACTGTTTTGCAGATTCTACATTATTCTTTAGGGTTGCATAGTATTCCATTGTGTGTATGTACCGAAGTTTGGTTATCCATTCTTTGCTGATGGACACCTAGGTTATTTCCATCTTTTGGCTATTGTGAATAGTGCTGCGATTAGCATGAGTGTGCATACATCTGTTTTTATCCTGGCTCTCACTTCTTTAGGATATACACCTAGTAAAGAATGTCTAGGAGCTCTGGTAGTGTAGTGCCTAAGGCACTTGACTGCTAACCAGATGGCTGGTGGTTCAAACCCACCAGCCACTCCTTGGGAGGAAAATGGGGCAATCTATTTCCATAGTGATACTGCCTCGGAAACCCAAGGAGGGGTCGCTTTGAGTCAGGTCTGATTTGACAGCACATAACAACAACAATAAAGAATGTCTGGGTCAAATGGTATTTCTAACTCCAACTTTTTAAGAAATTGCCATACTGCTTTCCACATTGGTTGTATCATTTGACAGTGCCACCAGCAGTGCATAGGAGTCCCAATATCTACACATCCTTGCCAACATTTGTTATTTTCTGTCTTGTTGCACTTTGGTACTAGTGCTGGGGCAAGATGGTATGTCATCGTTGTTTTGAATTGCATCTCTCTAATGGCTAATGATCATGAAGATTTCTTCATATGCTTTTTGGCCACCTGAACATCTTCTTTGATGAAGTGTCTATTCATCTTCTGCCCATTTTTTAATTGGATTCTTTGCTTTTTGGTGTCAAGGTGTTGGAATTTTCTATAAATTCTAGAGATAAGTCCCTTGTCAGATATGTCATTGTGTTACATTCATCTAGTTTCTCTTCTTCTGTTTGTGCATTTGGGTTATGCTTGATAGTCTATTTGTGTCATATATCAGGTCCCTAAATTTGCACCTAGTTTTTCCTTGAGGAACTTTATAGTTTAGGTTCACATTTAAGTCTTTGATCCATCTGGAGTTAGTGTTTATGTATGGTGAGAGTTACAGATCTTGTTTCATTTTCCTGCAAATAGATTTCCAGTTTTGCCAGCACCATATACTAAACAGAAAACCTCTTCCCCATTTAATGGATTTTGGCCCTTTGTCAAAGATAGCTGACCAGAGGTCGAAGGATCTATTTCTGGGTACTCAATTTATTCCATTGATCTATGTGTCTATCATTGTACCAATACCAGGCAATTTTGACTACTGTGGCTGTATAGTAGGTTTTCAGATCCAGCAGTGTGAGAACTCCTACTTTGTTTTTCTTCTTCAATAGTCTTTTGCTTATCTGAGGTCTCTTTCCTTTCCATATAAAGTAAGTGATTGGTTTTTCCATATCCTTGAAAAATGTTGATGGGATCTGGATTGGGATTGCATTGAATGTGTATGTTGCTTTGGGTAGAAATGATATTTTCACAATGTTCAACCCATGAGCATGGTATGTTCTTCCATTTATGTAGATCTCCTTTTGGTTTCTTGAAGTATTGTTTTACTGTTTTCTTTGTACAGGTCTTTTGTGTCCCTGGTAAGATTTATTCCCAAGTGTTTTATTTTTTTGGTAGCTATTGTAAATGGTATTTATTTCCTTATTTCTTTTTCAGCAATCTCTTTGCTGGTGTAGAGGAATCCAACTGATTTTTGGATGTTGATCTTCTATCCTGCCACAATGATAAATCTCTCAATTCGTTCCAGTAGTTTTTTGTTTGTTTGTTTATTTGTTTTGTTTCTTTATGTTTCTTACTGAGTCTCTTGGGTTTTCTAGGTATAGGATCATATCATCAGCAAATGAGTATAATTTGACTTCTTCCTTACCAATTTGGATGCCTTTGATTTCCCTTTTCTGTATTATTGCTCTGGCTAGGACTTCCAATACAATGTTACATAGAAGTGGTGGTATAGGGCATCCTAGCCTAGTTCCTGTTCACAAGGGGAATGGTTTCAGTCTCTTTCCATTGAGAATAACAGTGGCAGTTGGTTTTGCATATGTGCCATTTATTATGTTGAAGAATGTCCCTTCTATTCCTATTTTGCTGAGAGTTTTGATCAGGAATGGGTGTTGGATTTTATCAAATGCCTTTTCTGCATCTGTTGATATGATCATGTGGTCCTTTTCTTTTGTTTTATTTATGTGGTGTATGACATTGATTGTTTTTCTAATGTTGAACCATCCTTGCATACCTGTTATGAAACTCACTTGGTCATAATGTGTTATTTTCTTAATATGTTGTTGAAGTCTATTGGCTAAGATTTTGTTGAAGATTTTTGCATCTATATTCATGAGGGATACTGGTCTGTAGTTTTCCTTTAGAGTGATGTCTTTGCCTGGTTTTGTTATCAAGGTTATTTTTGCTTCCTAAAATGAATTAGGGAGATGGAGAGTGTATCCAAGATCATATACAGGGTTGGCAGACAATGGGCCTATAAGTTCATATGAATGATCAGAATTCCCAGGTGT
>NW_006921614.1:19570333-19587067 GCF_000298275.1 Orycteropus afer afer
GGGTTTGAACCACCAGCCTTCTGGTTAGCAGTCAAGTGCCTTAAGCACTATGCTACCAGATCTCCTGAAGTCAATGTTAGGGCCCAAGGAGAGAGAAAAATTATGTAGCATGGAAGCCCAGAAACAGATTAAACTGCTGGGAATGGAGGAGGGTGGTCCTGCACTCTAGCCTCCACTAGAGCAGCAGGAGGGGAAATTCTAGGTGGAGCCAGGTGACTGCATTTGCCAGTCCATGTGAAACTCCTTAGTGACCAAAGGGCCAAGATTGAAGCCAAGCTGACTTTCTCTTCCTTCTATAGGTAGCAGTGAGCTAAAACATTGTACTTTCTACTGAGGGAAAGATGGTTTACAATTCTTCCTGTGTACAATTTCCTCATGCTTCTGTGCTCTGCACTGACCTTGAAAAGAAGTTATGGGTTAACTATGGTGGGCCTGGTTCTGAGTAGCTGGAAAGCTGAATGTAGTTATTGTCCATGATGAGACTGGTAATTAACTCTGTGGTGGAATCTGCTGTGAGCAGCTGAGTAGCTGCCTTGGGATGTGGTCTTCTTCCAGTATACAAGGAGAAGCTTTGAGAAAGTCTTGAGTTTTTGGCATGCTCGGATTCTACATTTAGCAGAGTCTTCATTCAACAGCTGTCATGTTGCCTGCTGATCTTGGGACTATTTCTGGACTTGAAATATTAGCCTTCCATGTTGCTTCATAATCTTGGGACTGTTCCATTTTACTTGTCAACCTTGGATTTGTCAGCCTCAATAGTCAGAAGCTGCCTGAGTTAAGCTCTGCTCCAGTGGGCAGAGCTGAAGCCCAGGGTTGAAGGACTTTCACTCAGCCCCTAGAGGTGGCACTTTTAACTTGGACTTCTAGCCTCCTAAATTGTAAGAGAATAAATCTCTCTTTGTTAGTCATCCACTTGTGGTATTTCTGTTAGAGCACCACTCTAACAGAACCAAAACATATTCTTTATAAGATCTCACTCTTTTTTCCTACTATCCTCTTTGGATTCCTTGGTAATTTTACCCACTCCCACTGCTTTTATTCTCATATCCACGGAACCCACCACAAGTTGACATATCTAGGCTGAATTACCCTCTGCATTTTTGACCGTCATATAAACTTCTTTATGTGTTATTTAGTCACTGTCCAGTGTTTCTGTACAGGCGTCCCTCTCAAACGGTTGGTAGCCTCTTTAAAATTTCACATTCCATGACCCATTCTTAAGGAACTGATTACCAAGTTTTCAGGAATCTTTATTCAAATTTCATTGTGATTCCATCTTCAAAATTCCTTGCCAAAGAAATCAGCTACACAGTTGAGCTGCTCTAGGTTCCTGGAGCTATGTGATGAAATACATTTTTGTTAAGGGCAGAATGGCACAGCCCATTATTGTAATTGTGGTGAATAAGATGTACACCTGTAGAAATTGTACACTTTTGAAATTTATGCTTGAATTGGAAAAACCTGTGTGATAGATATATTTACAAAGAAAAGATTAGCTGCTGAGGCTACGTATGTATGATCAAACATCTCATGGGATTTGAGTTTCTTGATTTGGAGGATTAGGGTCATGGTTTTGTGGGATATACCAATTAATGCTTCAGTTCCATGTAGTTTGTAATAAAATGCGTAGGGTCTTAAAAACTTGCCAGTGTCCATCCAAGGTACAGAAACTGGTCTCTATTCACCTGGAACAACAGAGGAAGAAAAATCAGGAGGAGGAGGAGGATATGGAATGTGTGGCTAGATTCCATGAACAACTGCCTCCTTTGCCATGAGACTAGAAGAACTGAATGGTGCCCAGAAACTATTACTGAATATTTTGATCAAAGCTTCTATAAAAGAACCCTGATCAAAAGGGATAAAATGCAGAATTGTTGTTGTTATGTGCCATCGAGTCAGACCCGACTCATAGCGACCCCTCCTTGGGTTTCCGAGGCAGTATCACTATGGAAGTAGATTGCCCCATCTTCCTTCCGAGGAGTGAATTTCAAATTCTCATGGAGTTCAGACTTTCTGAAGCCATGGAGGCTGGATGAGTTCCTAAACTCTTGCCCTAAGATAATCTTTAAACCTTAAACCAAAAATATCCCTGAAATCTTCTTAAAATTAAACAATAGTTTAGATTAACTGGTAAAGAATGTCTGCTTTGGAAATTGTGCTCTTTTAATAGCTCTCTCTATGGGATCAAACTGACAATAGCAACTTGAAAGATTAGATAAGACCCTTAGGAGGCAGTGAATGTATGTTAATATAGGAGGAATATGTCAGAAAAGGAGAGTGGGAATGTTTCCACAACTCTAAAAAATGTAATCAATGTCACTGAACTGTACACATAGAAACTATTGAATTGGTGTATACTTTGCTGCTATTATATTCTCAAGAACAAAATAAATAAAATTGAAAAAGTTCTGGCTAAGAATCTCAATTCTGACCATTTTGGAGTAATTTTACTGGACATAACTTTGAAAAAAAAAAAAAAACCTCACTGCCTTCGGACGGCATCTGACTCATAGCAACCCCTCCTTGGGTTTCCGAGGCAGTGCCACTATGAAAGTGATTGCCCAATGTTCCTTCCAAGGAGTGGCTGGTAGGTCTGAACTACCAGCCTTCTGGTTAGTAGTCAAATGCCTTAGGCACTATGCCACCAGAGCTCTCAAGCAAATAGAAATCTAGGGAAAATATATGAAGCTTAATTTTCTAGTGCTGCCTTAACAAAAAATGTCACTAGGCATGGATTTAAAGAACAAAAGTTTATTTTCTTATAGTTCTGGAGGCTAAAAGTCCAAACCAGAGTTAATTCTTTCTGTGGATCTCTCCCCTAGTTTCTGGTGTCTACTTGCAATCCTTGGAGTTCCTTTACTTGCAGATGATCTTCACATAGCATCTGTGTTCCCCCTGTATGTGTCTTTATGTTGATTCTGCTTTTTTACAACTCAGAATTGATGAGGTATAGGACCTACAATGGTATGACATCATTAACATAACAAAATAAAACCACTACTTCCAAACAGGATTCCATTCACAGGTACAGGGACTAGGACTTCAACACATATTTTGGGGGGATGGTGAGGAGCATGGTTCAATCCATCAGACCATATTTCCATAGTGTCACATGCATGGTTATTAGAGTTAGGAGTTCAACCTATGTTTTGAGGGAATGCATTTTGATCTATACATAGCTGTGTTTAGTCGTTGGACAACAAGAAGTAGGGCTGTGGATTCCTGAGAAAGGCAATGCCTACAGTCTTCTAAGATTTCTGCCTGAACATGGTTTGTGGTACATGGCTTATTGAAGCAATACAAGCAGAGACGATGGCCTTGCTAAGGTAAGAGGTCAGAAAATGAAGACTATAATTTGTAGGAGCAAGGAAACAGGAGAGGAGGGAATATGGAAAGGAAGAGCTATACAAATCTGCATAGGGATATCCCTAAGTTTGTTACTGAATATTAATCAGAGCAACTACAGAAAAAATCCACGAGACAGGACAAAGAACTACAAAGAAGCCGTAAGCTGAGCTTCACAGGGCTGTACACATTTATGTTCCACGGAGAATAGAGAGACTTGTTAAACATTCAGAGATTGTCTTTTCAAGTGCTTTTTCTTTATCTATTGAAATGCATACATAGTCTTCTATTTTTTGGTCATTGGTGCTCAATGCATCAAATCTGTTCTTTAGATGGTCTCTGAATACAGGAGGGATATATTCAAGCTCATATTTTGGCTCTTGTGGACTTCTTTTAATTGTCTTCAATTTCATGTTGAACTTGCACATAAGCAGTTGATGAAGAGCATCTCTTTCAGGTGTTGAAGAGCAAAGATAACTCCCTGAAGACTAAGGTGCTCCTGAAACAAGCCATGGTATTTTCAATCATCTCATATGCATGTGAGAGCTTGACAGTGAGTAAGGAAGACCAAAGACGAGTTGATGCTTTTGAGTTGTGGTGTTGGCCATGTAAGGTGAAAGTACCATGGACTGCTAAAAGAACTAACAAATCTGTCCTGAAAGAAGTCCAGCCGAAATGTTCGTTGGAGTGACAATGGCCAGGCTTTATCTCACTTACTTTGGTCATGTTATAAGAAGGGACCATTCCCTGGAGAAGGATATCATGCTTGGTAAACTGAAGGGTCAATGAAAAAGGTGAAGGCCCTCAACAAGATGGATTGACACAGTGGCTACAACAATGGGCTCAGGTATAGCAAGGATCGTGCAGTGTTTCATTTTTCTGTACATAGGGTAGCTATGAGTCAGAGATGACTTGACAGCACCTAACAACAACAACAACAACATAGTCTTCCACATGTTGGTGTTGTTGTTAGGTGCCATCCAGTTGGCCCTGACTCATAATGATCCCATGTACAAATGAACAAAACACTGCCCAGTCCTGCACCATCCTCACAATCCTTGCTTTTCTTAAACCCATCATTGCAGCCGCTGTGTCAATCCATCTTATTGAAGTTCTTCCCCTTTGTGCTGACCCTCTACTTTACCAAGCATGATATCCTTCTCCAAGGAATAGTTTCTTCTGACAACATGCTCAAAATAGGGAAGAAAAAGTGTGACCACTCTCGCTTCCAAGGAGCATTCTGAATGACTTCTTCCAGGACAGATTTTTGTTGTTGTTGTTGTTGTTATTCTGGTTGTTTGTTCATGGTATTTTCAGTTTTCTTGGCCAACATCACAATTCAAAGACCTCACCTCTTATTTGGTCTTCCTTATTCTTTGTCCAGCTTTCACACGCATATGAGGAGATTGGAAATATCATGCCTTGGGTTAGGTGCACCTTAGTCTTCAAAGTGTCATCTTTACTCTTCAACACTTTAAAGAGGTCTTTTGCAATAGATTTTCTCAGGGTAATACAATGTCTGATTTCTTTACTGATGCTTCTATGGATATTGATTGTGGATCCAAGTAAAATGAAATCCCGAACAGCTTCAATCTTTTCTCCATTTATAATGATGTTTATTGGTCCACTTGTGAGGATTTTTGTTTTCTTTATGTTGAGGTATAATCCATGCTGAATACTATAGTCTTTAATCTTCATCAGTAAATGCTTCAAGTCCTCTTTGCTTTCAGCAATCAAGGTTGTCATCTGTATATCTGTTAAAGAATCTGTTAGTGAGTCTTTCCCCAATCTTGGCACAACGTTCTTCTTCATATAGTCCAGCTTCTTGGATTATTTGCTCAGCATATAGATTGAATAACTATGGTGAAAAAATAACTGTGATATACACCCTTCCTGTGTGTATCCTCTTGTTCTATTTGAATGATAGGCTTTTGGTCTATGTTCAGAACAATTAAGCATTCTGGAATTCCTCTTTACAATGTTATTCATAATTATTTATGATCCACACTGTTGAATGCTTTTGCATAGTCAATAAAACACAAGGAAATATCTTTCTGTATTCTTTGCTTTCAGCCAAGATCCATCTGACATCAGCAATGATATCCCTCATTCCACATCCTCTTCTGAATACAGCTTGCATTTCTGGAAGTTCCCTGTCCATAAACTGCTGGAACTGTTCTTGAATTATCTTCAACAAGATTTACTTGTGTGTGACAATTTCCACATTCTGTTGGAACATCTTTCTTTGTAATGAACATTCATATAGATCTCTTCTAGTCATTTGGCCAGGTAGCTGTCTTCTAAATTTCGTGATATAAACCAGTATGCAACTCCAGCTCAATATCCATTTGTTGAAAAGTTTCAATGGGTATTCTGTCCATTCCTGGAGCCTCGGTTTTCACCAACTCCTTCAGTGCAGCTTGGGCTTCTTCCTTCATTACTACTGGTTCTTTATCATATTCTACCTCCTGAAATAGCTGGACATTGGCCAATTATTTTTTATACAGTCACTCTGTGTATTCTTTCCATCTTCTTTTGATGCTTCATGCATCATTCAATAATTTGCCTATAAAATCCTTCCATATTGCTACTCGTGACTTGAATTTTGTCTTCAGTTCTTTCAGCTTGGAAATGCCAAATGTGTTCTTCCCTCGGGTTTTCTAACTCCAGGTATTTGCACATTTCATTATAATACATTGTCTTCTCTAGCTGACATTTGAAATCTTCTGTTCAGCTTTTTTATTTCATCATTTCTCCTGTTTGCTTTTGCTACTCTCCATTCAAGAGCAAGTTTCAGAGTCTCTTCTGACATCCTCTTTGGTGTTTTTTTTTTTTTTTCCTATATTTTTCCCATTTTCTTTCTTCATGTATGATGCTGTTGATGTCATCCAACAACTCATCTCGTCTTCAAACTCTGGTATTCAATCAATCAAATCTATTTTTCAGATGGTCTCTAAATTCTGGTGGGCTGTAATCAAGGTTGCATTTTGGCTCTTATGGACTTATTTTAATTCAAATTCTTATATATGAGCAATTGGTGGTCTCTTTCCTGGACTTGTTTTGACTGATGTTATTGAGCTTCTCCATCACCTTTCCATAGACGTAGTTGATCTGATTTCTGTGTATTCCATCTGGCAAGGTCCTCATGTATAGCTGCCAATTACATTGTTGAAAAAAGATAATTTCAATGAGTTAGTTAGTTGTTCATCTTGTAAAATTCTATAATGTTATTTCCATTGTCATTTCTATCATCAAGGCCATATTTTCCAACTAGTGATGCTTTTTTTATGTTTCCAACATTCACATTCCAATTACCAATAATTATCAATACATCTTGATTGCATATTTGGTCAATTTCAGACTGCTGTAGTTGGCAAAAATCTTCAATTTCTTCATCTCTTGTTTTGGTGGTTGGTGTGTAAATTTGAAAAAAAGTGATATTAACTGGTTTCCTTGTAGGCATATGGATATTATCTTATCACTGACATCATTGTACTTTAGGAAAGATCTTGAGATATTCTTTTTGATGATTTCTCTTCATTTTGTCATTCCCAACTTAGTAAACCATATGATTATATGATTCAAAATGACCAGTACCAGTCTATTTCAGCTTACTAATGCCTAGCTAGGATATTGATCTTTATTAGCTACATTTCATTTTGGCAACTTTCAATTTTCCTAGTTTCATACTTTATACATTCCGTGTTTCAATTATTAATGGATGTTTGCAACTCTTTCTTCCCATTTGCATTGTGCCCCATCAGGAAATGAAGGTCCTAATAGCTTTATTCCATCAACATCATTAAGGTTGACTCTACTTTAAGGAGTTTCACACTGTCTAAACTGAAGGGCTTATCTTTGGGCACTGTATCAGATGATATTTCATGGCTCATCACAAATTTTCCAGTAATGTATCAGACAGTGTTTCACAGCTATTCATAAGGTTTTCAGTGACCAGTTTTTTTTAGAAGTGGATGGCCCTGTCCTTCCCAGTCTGTCTTCATTTGGGAGCTCCACTGAAACCTGTCTGCTATAGATGACCCTGTTGTTATTATAAATAGTGGTGGCATAGCCTCCTGCCTCACAGCAACTTACTAGCCACCACAGTATGGCAAACTGACAGACAAATTGTTGCTCTTCCCTATAATGTGATGTAAATGTTGTGAATAACATTGATTGATTTCCAAATGTTAAACAAACATCATATTCCTGGGATAAACCCATTTTGTGTACCTTGGAAACAGATAACTTGTATTCTAGATTTCATGGGTTCACAGAAGAAGAGAAATTTGGCTCCAAGGTAGAATTTGGACTAGGAGTTGACGTAAGACTTTTGGGATGATATACTGGGTGAAAATGTTTTACATGTGGCAAGGACATCAATTTTGGGGAGCCAAAGAGGGTAATGTCCTGGATTGAATTTTTTCACCCCAAAATATATTTTAACTTGTCTGGGCTATGATCCTTAGTGGTTTGGCAGTTATATAATGATATAACTTGGCAGTATGTAATGATGCAATCATCTCCTAGGATGTGATTTGATATGAGCAGACAATCACATGTAAGGAGATAAGGGTGGGATGCAACACCTTTACTCAAGTCACATTCCTAATATTAAGTAAAGGAAGTTTCACTGGGGTGTGGCCAGTATCACCTTTCATTTTACAAGAGATAAAAGGAGAGAGAGGTGAGCAGAGAGAAAGACTTCAGTACCACTAAGAAAGAAGAAGGCGCTCTGGTAACATAGTGCCTAAGGCACTTGACTGCTAACCAGAAGGCTGGCAGTTCAAACCCACCAGCCACTCCTGGGAAGGAAGGTTGGGCAATCCTACTTCCGTAGTGATACTGCCTCGGAAACCCAAGGAGGGGTCGCTATGAGTCGGGGCCGACTCGACGGCATATAACAACAACAACAACAAGAAAGAAGAACTGGAAGTGAAGCATGTCCTTTGAAACCCACGTTCCTGAGCTCAGAAGCTCTTAGACATGGGAAGATTGATGTCAAGATACATGGAACTCTCAAAGGAAAGGTGGGCCCACAGATACTGAAACCTTCCCCCTTGAGCCAACAGTGAGACAAATCATTCCCCTAGATCTGACAACCTGAATTGGGACTTCTAGCCTCCTAGATCATGAGAAAATAAATTTATGTTTGTTAAAGCCATCCACTTGTGGTATTTCTGTTATAGCAACACCAAATAACTAAGTCAGATGTTGATTTTGGGTGCTGTCATGTCAGCTCTGACTCATAGCAACCCTATGTACAAAAGTAAGAAACACTTCCTCGTCTTGCACAATGATCACAATGTTTGCTATACCTGAGCCCATCACTGCAGCCACTGCATCAGTCCATCTTTTTGAGGGTCTTCCCCTTTATCGAAGACTCTTCATTTTACCAAGCATGATATCCTTCTCCAGGGAATAGTCCCTTCTGACAACATGACCAAAGTAGGTCAGATGAAGTCTGACCATTCTTGCTTCCAAGGAGCATTCTGCCTGCACTTCTTCCAGGACAGATTTGTTAGTTCTTCTGGCAGTCCATGGTACTTCTTCACTAACACCATAACTCAAAAGCATCAACTCTTCTTCAGTCTTCCTTATTCATTGTCCAGCTTTCACATGCATATGAGTCAACTGAAAACACCATGACTTGGGTTAGGCACACCTTAGTCTTCAAAGAGACATCTTTGCTCTCCAGCACTTTAAAGAAGTATTTTGTAGCACATTTGCCCAGTGCAATATGGAATCTGATTTCTTGACTACCTCTTCCGTGGGTGTTGATTGTAGATCCAAGTAATATGAAATCTTTGACAACTTCAATCTTTTCTCCATTTATCCTGATACCTCTTGTTGGTCCGGTTGTGAGGATTTTAATTTTCTTTATATTGAGATGTAATCCATACTGCAGATTGTAGCCTTTTATCTTCATCAATAAGTGGTTCAAGTCCTCCTCTCTTTCAACAAGTAAGGTTGTGGTTTCTGCATATTACAGGTTGTTAATGAGTCTTCCTCCAATCCTGATGCCATGTTCTTCTTCACATAGTCCAACTTCTCTATTTGCTCAGCATACAGATGGAATAAGTATGGTGAAAGGATACAACCCTAATTCACACCCTTCTTGATTTTAAACCATGAAGTATCTCCTTGTTCTGTTCGAGCAACAGCCTCCTGGGCTATGTACAGTTTCCTCATGGGCACAATTAACTGTTCTGGAATTCCTATTCTTCTCAATGTTATCTATAATTTGTTATTATCCTCACAGTTGAATGCTTTTGCATAGTCAGTAAAACACAAGGAAAAATCTTTACTTTCAGCCAAGATCCATCTGACATCAATAATGATATCCCTCATTCCACATCCTCTTCTGAATCCAGCTTGCATTTCTAGAAGCTCCCTGTCAGTATACTGCTGTAACCATTTTTGAATTATCTTCAACAAACTTTTATTTATATGTGATATTAATGATATTCAATAATTTTCACATTCTTTTGAATCACCTTTCTTTGGAATTAGTACAAATATGGATCTCTTCCTGTCAGTTGGCCAGGTAATTGTCTTCCAAATTTCTTGGCATAGATGAATGAGTGCCTCCAGAGTGCCATTCATTTGTTGAAACATCTCAATGGGTATTTCATCAATTCCTGGAGTCTTGTTTTTCACCAACTCCTACAGTGCAGCTTTGACTTCTTCCTTCAATACCGTTGGTTCTTGACCATATGTCATACCTTGAAATAGATGAATATCAACCAATTCTTTTTCATACAGTGCCTCTATGTATTCCTTCCATCTTCTTTTGATGCTTCCTGCATCCTTCAATATTTTGCCCATAGAACCCATCAATATTGCAACTGAAGACTTGAACTTTTTCTTCAGTACTTTCAGCTTGAGAAATGCCAAGCGTGTTCTTCCTCTTTGGTTTTCTAACTCCAAGTCTTTCATTATAATAATTGACTTTGTCTTCTTGAGCTGCTCTATGAAATCTGTTCAGCTATTTTATCTTGTTGTTTATTCTATTTGCTTTTGTTACTCTCCATTGAGGAACAAGCTTCAAAATCTCTTCTGACATTCATTTTGGTCTTTCTTCCTTTCCTGTTTTTTGTTTCTTGTTGTTTTGTTTTGTTTTTTTTAATGACCTTTTGCTTTCTTCATGTATGATGTTCTTTTATTTCTTTTTTTTAAAATTGTGCTTTGGGTGCAAATTTACAAAGCAAATTTGTTTTACATTCAACAGTTCATATATTTTTGATTCCACAGCCCTGATTACCATCCCTAACTATAAAAGAGTCTCCTCCCCTCCCCTCCTTGTGACTACCCTTCTTAACTTCTTAAGTGCTCTTCTTAACTATGCATTCCTGTCTGTGCAGCTTTCACTCTATGTGAATGCTGCTCCTCTCATGTCTCATGGTTGATTTATCTAAGAGGTGTATGCCCTAGAGTAGGTGGCTGCATCCCCCTGGGGTAGATGTTCAGCATGTATTTCTTTCTCCTGTTGGGCTCAGAGCCAATCCATGGAAGTGAGTCCATTTCTATGGGTGTGAAGGGTAACCCAGGTCCATAGTCTCAGGCATTCCACCAATCTCTATCCGACCAGTAATTCTGGTCATTTTGCCTTTTTCAATTAATTTTTTTCCACATGTTCCATCCCACTCTATACAGGATCTCCAGTTTTGGTCTCTCTCCTAGTAGTTGGCATTGGTAGCCAGGCACCATCTAATGCTTTTTGTTATGGGATCATGAAGGCTGAAGTCCTCATCATGCATCTTATCCTTGGACTAATTCTTTCCAGGTGCCTTTGATTTTCTTCACTCTTTGCTTCAGATGAAAGGAGACCAAAAGTTGCATCGTAGATGGCTGCTTGAAAGCTTTAAAAACCCTGACATTATTCACCAAAGTATATTGTAGAACAAGATTTTTATGTACTATGATGTGCCAGTTGAGCATGATGCCCCCCAAGATTACAGGCCCAAGTCTGTAGGCCTGGTGATTCTCTCTTTCAAGGTGTTTGGTTGTCTCTGAGAAGTTACTCCAACTCTGTCTTCTGTTGCTTCTCTTATATATGTAGGTAATTTTGTAGCACAAGTACATATGTAAGATTATTTTCAGCCAAATCTATCTACCTATGTATGATGTTCTTGATATCATCACACAGTTTATCTGGTTTTTGGTCATTGGTATTCAGTGCATCAAATTTATTCTTCAGGTGTTCTCTAAATTCAGGTGGAATATAATTAAGGTACTAATCTGGCTATCATGGGCTTGTTTCAGTTGTCTTCAGCTTCAATTTAAACTTGTGTATGAGGAATTGCTGGTCTGTTCCACAGTCAGCTCCTGGTCTTGTTTTGGATGAAGATATTGACCTTTTTCATTGCCTATTTTCACAGATGTAGTCAAATTGACTCCTGTGTATTTCTTCTGGTGAATTCCACATGTATAGTTGTGTTTTTGTTGAGAAAAGTGTTTGCAATGAATAAGTTATTGGTTTTGCAAAATTCTATCATGTGATCTCTGGCACCATTTCTATCACCAAAGCCATATTTTCCAACTACTGGTCAAACTTCTTTGTTTCCAACTTTTACATTCCAATCAGCAGTAATAATCAATATATTGATTGCATTCTTGGTCAATTTCAGACTGCAGAAGTTGGTAAAAATCTTCAATTTCCTCATTTTTGGCTTTAGTGATTGGTGCATAAATTTGAATAATAGTATTAAGTGGTCTTCCTTGTAGCCATATGGATATTATCCCATCACTAACATTGTACTTCAGGATAGATCTTGAAACATTCTTTGTGATGACAAATGTGACACCATTCCTCCTCAATTTGTCATTCGTGGCATAGTAGATTATATGATTGTCTGTTTCAAAATGGTTAAAACCAATCCATTTTAGGTCACTAATGTGTTCCCATCCAATTTTCCTAGATTCATACTTTGTACAATACACATTCTGATTATTAGTGGATATTTGCAGCTGTTTCTTCACATTTTGAGTTGTGCCACATCAGCAAATGGAAATCCTGAAAACTTTACTCCATCCACATTGTTAAGGTCTACTCTCCTTTGAAGAGGCAGTTCTTCCCCTGTCATATTTTGAGTGCTTTTCAACCTTTAGGGCTCATCTTCTGGTACTATATCAGACAATATTGTTCATAAAGTTTTCCAGTAAGATATCAGACAGTGTTTCACTGCTATTCATAAGGTTTTCACTGGCCAGTTCTTTGAGAAGTGTATGGCCCCCTCTTTCTTCCCAGTGCATCTGAGTCTAGAAACTCTGCTGACACCTGTTCACCAAGGGTGACTCTGCTGGTATTTGAAATATTGGTGGCATAGGTTCCAGTCTCACAGCAACACATAAGCCACCACAGTAAGATAAACTAACAGGTAAGTATCTAAGACAGATGTTTAAGATAAAATAAAAACAAAAACAGTAAGAAACGTTGGAGAGTATGTGGAGAATTTTGAACCTTCACCTATTCTGTTAAGAAAGCAGAATGGTACAGTCATTGTGTAAAACAGTCTGAGTTTCTCAAAATAGTAGAAGTAGAGCTGCAATTTGACCCAGAAATTTCACTCCTAGGTATATATGCTAGGGATCTAATAGAATTGACCTGAGCAGATATATGCAAACCTATGTTCATTGCAGCACTATTCACAATATCAAAAATGATGGAAACAACCTACATACCCATCAATGAATGACTGAATAATAAAATGTGATACATACATAAAATAGAATATTACCCACTGCCATTGAGTAGAGTCTGACTCATACTAATCCTGATTTGGTTTCCAAGGCTGTAAATCTTTACAGAAGTAAATTGCCTTATCTTCATCCCATAGAGTGGCTGGTGGATTTGAACTGCAAATCTTCCGATTACAACCAAATGCTTTACACACTGCACCAGCTAGTCAACAACAACAATAATATATATATATATATATATATATATATGAATATATATATATATATATGCACATATTTGAAAAGTGTGATACAAAAAGGATGGATTTTGATTAATATAATAAGTCCTCAAAAAAGAGGAGATTTTATCAGTTGCTTCTCTAATAGATTCCCTAAACTGTACAGAAATAAGTTTATGAAAGTGAAATATTTTCCTATCTCCAGGTAGTATTATCAATTTAGATTATTATATTCCTTATAAATAGGTACTTAGATAAATTGAATATTCCTAGTATATGCAAAGGCATTTGATTGTGTGGATCATGACAAATTATGGACAACATTAAGAAGAATGGGTATTCCCGAGCACTTGATTATACTCATGAGGAATCTGTACCTTGACCAGGAGGCTGTTGTTCGAACAGAACTAGGGGACACTACATGGTTTAAAATCAAGAAGGGAGTGCTTCAGGGTTGTATTCTGTCTCCACACTTATTCAATCTATATGCTGAGCAAATAATCCGAGAAGCTGGACTATATGAAGAAAAACGTGGTATCAGGATTGGAGGAAGAATCATTAACAACCTGAGATATGCAGACGATACAACTTTGCTTGCTGAAAGTGAGGATGACTTAAGGCACCTACTGATGAAGGTTGAAGAATACAGTCTGCAGTATGGATTACATCTCAACATAAAGAAAACAAAAATCCTCACAACTGGACCAATGAGCAGCATCACAATAAATGGAGAGAAGATTGAGGTTGTCAAGGAATTCATGTTGCTTGGTTCTACAATCGATGCCAATGGAAGCAGCAGTCAGGACATTAGATGACATGTAGCATTGGGAAAGTCAACTGCAAAGGAACTGTTTCAAGTGCTGAGGAGCAAGGATATCTCCTTGAGGACTAAGGTGCGCCTGACACAAGCCATGATATTTCCAATTGCCTGGTATGCATGTGAGAGCTGGACAATGAATAAGGAAGACCGAAGAAGAGTTGATGCTTTTGAGTTGTGGTGCTGGCGAAGAATGCTGAAAGTACCATGGACTGCTAAAAGAACTAACAGATCCGTTCTGGAGGAAGTGCAGCCAGAATGCTCCTTGGAAGCAAGAATGGCCAGACTTCGTCTCACCTATTTTGGTCATGTTGTAAGAAGGGACCATTCCCTGGAGAAGGATGTCATGCTTGGTAGGGTGGAGGGTCGACGAAAGAGGTGGAGGCCTTCAAGGAGATGGATTGACATGGTGGCTGTGATGATGGGCTCAAGTATAGCAGGGATTGTGGGGCTGGTGCGGGATCGGGCAGTGTTTCGTTCTGCTGTGCATGGGGTCGCTATGAGTCGGAAACGACTCGACGGCACTTAACAACAACAACAACAGTATACCCAGGAATTAATGAAATTGAATTTGTTCATACAAATATTTTTAGATTTTGTAGTATGTCCACTTAAAAGCAGTTTCCAATAACTTTTTTAAGTACTTAGTCTAGATTAAGTATATGAGATATGTTTTGTTAAAGAGAAGGTAGTATTTTTGTTCTAAGGAAAAGAAATTATTTGCCTGGAATTAGAAAGGGGGAAGCATTACACGTAACCTAGATCTAAAAATTTAAAAAGATTAAAATATTAAGTAAGTTAAGAAGACTATTAAAGAAAAGTTTTTGTTAAAAAAGGAAGACTGAACTGCTTTCCAAAAGAATAGTAAAGAGAGAGTCAAGGGACCCCTTCCCACAGATTTTTTAAAGATATTGAAATTAGGATAAATAAGGTAGATATTGTGGCTAAAACAGGAAAAATGCTATCTTAACACAATAATCAGCAGTTGGGTGGATCCTCAACATAACAGAATCATGAATAAATTCTCTGTGGTGTAGAGGAATTTAAAAAAGCCAAATGTTATAAATCACACTGAAACTTTTCTGAAATGGGGAAATGTTTCACTCCTAGTCAGAGGTCTAAGGTTATATGCCTATCAATGAATAAGAAGATCAGGCAGAGTAGAGATATTTGTTTTTACTCCCAAACCATTTGGTAAAATCTTAAAAAAGTTAGAGTTAGATTGAAAAAAAAAAAAAACAAGTAATTATTGGGAAGAAAAGGTAAAACTTTGGATAAAAATTTAGAATAATTTAAAAACTTTATTTCAACAATAGTTAAGTTTTGTGAAATATAGGCTTAACAAAGATTATTTCAAGATCTTTAGATAACTTACTAATATTAAATTAGATAAATTACTAATATTAAATTGAGTTAATTCATTATAATTTAAGTTTATAAACTTTTGTGTTTTATGCCACAAAGAGGAGATAGATGATAGGTAGGTAGGCAGGTAGGTAGCTAGCTAGCCAGATAGATAGATATATCTGCTAATGAATGCATTTATTTTGCCACTAGAGTAGGGGGAAAAGACCCCAGAATTAATTTTAACCAAAAGAGATTTTTATTAAACCAAGGCACAGACTGTCATTTGAATGAGAAATCTGCCAGCATACATCAGGCAAAAGAGACTAGCAGAATCCACTGAATCATAGTTAGAGAGCAATTAATGTACTGTTCCTAAGAGAAGTGAAGTTGAGGAAAATCTGATTGGCTATTCATTAATACACCATTGTCAAAAGTGGGCTAACAGAATCAGGAAAGGGGCTGTGATTGGGATAAGTGTGATTACAGATTAGAAAAGATTGCAGGATGCTTTCTGTGGTTTTAATTACTTGGCTATGTGGTGACTGCTGTCAACTTGTGATCACAGACCCTGAGTCATAGTACAAGGTAGTTACAAGACAATACCAAGACCTCTACCTTTAACTTATATCAGATAACATGTGTCCTGGAGCATTTCCTCCTTTGTTATTTAGCCAGTAGAGAAACCTATTGTTCCAGGTTTTTTTTTTTTTTTTTTTTCTGTCATGTAACTGGACAAAAAGGGAATTAGAACTTTTTAGCTTTATCTAGGGGAGACCTCTGGTAGCATAGTGCCTAAGGCACTTGACTGCTAACCAGAAGGCTGGCGTTCAAACCCACCAGCCACTCCTCTGAAGGAAGGTTGGGCACTTCAGTAGTGATACTGGTAGTGATACTGCTTCAGCAACTCAAGGAGGGGTCACTATGAGTCAGATCCAACTCAATGGCATATAACAACAACACAACAGCTTTATCTAACTATAGTGAGGAGCATAGTCCCTAAGGCATTTGGCTGTTAACCAGAAGGTTGCAGATTCAAACCCACCAGCCACTCCTTGGAAGGAAAATTTGGCAATCTACTTCCATAGTGATAACGTCTCAAAAACCTAAGGAGGTGTTGCTATGAGTCTGATATGACTCATTGGCAGTGAGTTTGTTTTTTGGTTTTTAACTATGGCCAAGCCACTATAAATACTTTCCATACTGCTACTTTAAAAGGTTGTACTATAAGAGATATGTGACAAATATAGAAAACTAAATGATTTATTAAAGTGAGAATTTATTTGACGTGATCAAAGTTTTTATCTG
>NW_006921614.1:19587167-19590217 GCF_000298275.1 Orycteropus afer afer
ATGTGCCATGGGGTCGGACCCGACTCATAGAGACCCCTCCTTGGATTTCCAAGGCAATATCACTACGGAAGTAGATTGCCCCCCATCTTCCTTCTGAGGAGTGACTGGTGGGTTTGAACCACCAGCCTTCTGTTTAGCAGTCAAGTGCCTAGCCACTATGCTACAAATAAAATACCCCACCCCAAAAAAAGAAGTTATATTTTTCTCTGTTAAAACAACAGAATTTTCTTTAGCTATTGGATTAAAAAGCTAACTTTATCTTCTGTGTAATCTGTCAGGAAGACATAGATTCTGTGTCTCATTAGAATAAATTAGTGGATATTGACTTTTATGTTGTTGACTAAGAAAAAAAGCCTCAGCTTTTGAAAAAGAGATAAAGTTTTACTTTTTAAAAACTTTTATTTTCACTTTGGTTAAATGGGTATCTAAGTGTTATTTTCCTTTGACCTATGATAAACTCCTGACAGCTTTGGAAGTCCATTAAAAGCCATAGAAGATTTATTTCTACTTTGTAGAGAAAAAGTGCTAAAAATAATAAGGTTTATTTAATATGCTATGGATTGTCAAATCAAGAGACATCCCTGATTTTCTTTGGGTTAAAAATAATTATGAATGTCAGGATGTTTTGCCTGATGTCAGACAACCAGATTTTTAAATTTCTGGCTTTGTGGCAGTTTTAACTGGGAATTCATATTTTTTACCTGTGGAGTTTTATTGATGTTCAAATGCTCAAAAAAAAAAAAAAAAAATTCACTTCTGTTGAGTCATTTCTGACTCATAGCAACACCTCCTTGGGCCAGAGGTGGTATTTCTACAGAAGTAGGTTGCACAATCTTCCTTCCAAGGAATGTCTGGTGGGTTTGAACTACCAGCCTTCTGATTAACAGTCAAATGCCTTAGGCTTAGAGACTTGACAAGGTTGGAATATTCTTAGTATAACCTAACTATATGCTATTATGTCTCAAGATTATTACTTGATATATCTGAGGTTCTTTGAAAATAGATTTAATCATTATATTTAGAGATATTTTTCCTAAATTTGTTTGGATTGACTTTATCTTGCTTTTCATTATTTTGTAATGAATTTTCATCAGGTTTTCATTAGTAATTATAAGTTAATCACAGTCATTTTTAAATGTTGTCGTCTGCAGGTAGTTTTTACTTTTCTGACTTCCTAAAAATGATTTGCCAGCATATTTCAAAGGTAGTGAACTGCAAAATAATAATAATAATAATAATAATAATAATAAAAAGCTAGTGCATGGCCCGTGTAAGATGCAACTAATGATCTCTTCCTGTGGAGCAAAGAAGAGTGATTAATACAAAGGCCTAATGGAACATGTGAACCCCAGCCTCCAGGACCTTGAGGCCAGAAGAACTGGATGGAGCTCAGCTACCACTGCTGAATTCTTTAAAGGAAATCACAACAGGAGTTCCCAGATAGGGGGAAAATGTGGAACAAAACTCAAAATCATAAAAAAGACTAAACTTACTTGTCTGATGAAGACTAATAGAAGCCCTGAGACTATGGCTTTTTGATACCTTCATGCTAGGAACAGAACTTAACCTCCATGACTCAACTGGCCGTCAAATGATAGACAGGCCTATAAGGTGAAAAGTAATATCAGGAGGGTATGCACTCATTGGGAGCTCTGATGGCGTAGTGCCTAAGGCACTTGACTGCTAACCAGAAGGCTGGCAGTTCAAATCCACCAGCCACTCCTTGGAAGGAAGGTTGGGCAATCTACTTCCATAGTGATATGGCCTCGGAAACCCAAGGAGGGGTCACTATGAGTAGGATTTGACTCAATGGTAGTGGGTTTTTTATGCACTCTTTACAACAATCAAGCATATTAGATGAAGAGGACAACATTTGTCCAGGGATATGGTAAAGAAGAATGAAAGGAAGAATTGGGCACAAGGAGAAAGTGGGAAGAATGCTGTTGCAGTGTGAGGATTTCAATAAATGTCACAAAACAGAATGTGTATGGATTGTTGAGTGGAAAACCAATTTGCTCTGTAAACTTTCATGCAAATCACAATAAAAATAAACAACCAAACAGAAAAAAAGAAAGAAAGAAAATGGACTCTGTATGAGAGATTCATAGAAAAGACTGTGATAAATATTCTGAACTAGATATCACATCACTGGACTGAGTCAAGATTTCCAGAATGCTTGTGTAGAAGCTGATGGGTTCACAGACCATTAATCCATAATTGAGTGAAGCAGAAATCAATTACACAGAACTGAATAGGCTAAAAGATTATTATGGGTTTTATGTAGGGGATGTTGCTGGTATTTTGATGTTCAATTTTCTGATATAAGAAATCACTTTCTCCTTTTCTGCCTGCATATTGGACTAGTTATACTAGTCTTATACTATCCCTGTATATTTTTAAAATAATAGATTAACCAAAAGAGATAATAAGAAATATGAGAGGAATGTAAAAATTAAAACCACAAAAGAAACTTTAAAAGAATTAAAAAATAATTAGGGAATGTGAAGGAAAAAAAAAAGAAAAACTATTCTGTAGTAAACATATATCACTATCAGTTATTGGAATTGTTGATTCCTAGGTTAAAATGATACAACCAGACTTTAAATGGGTTTAGATACTGTAACCCTCAAATTAGATGTTTCTGCTGACACACTTAGCAAAACTGTAAATACCGTTGTTGCTAGGTGCCGTCTAGTTGTTTCCAACTCATAGCGACCCCATGCACAGCAGAATGAAACATTGTCCGATCCAGCGCCAGCTCCCTGATCCCTGCTATATTTGAGTCCATCATCACAGCCACCATGTCAATCCACCTCGATGAAGGCCTCCCCCTCTTTCCTCTACCCTCCACCCTACCAAGCATAACATCCTCTAGGGAATGGTCCCTTCTTACAACATGACCAAAATAAGTGAGAGGAAGTCTGGCCATTCTCGCTTCCAAGGAGCATTTTGGATGCACTTCCTCCAGGACAGACCTGTTAGTTCTTTTAGCAGTCCATGGTACTTTCAGCATTCTTTGCCAGCACCACAACTCAAAAGCATCAACTCTT
>NW_006921614.1:19590524-19601041 GCF_000298275.1 Orycteropus afer afer
CATACTGCAGACTATATTCTTCAACCTTCATCAGTAAGTGCCTCAAGTCATCCTCACTTTCAGTGAGCAAAGCTGTTTTGTCTGCATATCTCAGGTATTAATGATTCTTTCTCCAATACTGAATCCTTCTGTAAAGACTATGACAGGATAAATATCTGAAGCTTGAGATATGATTTTACAAAATAGAATAGAATCAGATTTCCTGTTATTCTAATAAAGAGGAATCTGTGCCTTGGTAAGTAAATGTTGTTGTGTCTATATTAATAATACACAATCTAAGGTTTTCCAGAATGTGGCTGCTGCTGATAAACATGAAAAGCAGTTATTTATTCTGCTTCTGTATAACAAGACATCTCATTGAATTTATTTTCTTGGTTCAAAGGCTTAGGGTCATGATTCCATGGGTTATTTCAGTCAGTTGGTCTAATATTGTTCCTAAAGTTTCTGTCCTACCTCTTAGCTGATTGTATAGTGTCTGGGATCTGAAAAGCTTCTGAGAAACCATCTGAGGAGAAACAATTGATCACTTTTCATCTAGAGTAGCAGAGAAAAAAGGCGAACGAGGTGGAGGAGAAGCTAGACTCCATGTTTGATTGCCTCTCCTCTTTTCCATGAGACCAGAAGAACCAAATGATCCCTAGCTACCATTGTTGAAATTTTCTTTCTTTTTTTTCCATGATACCCACATGACCTTAATGGGGGGAGGGCAGTATATGCAAGGAAGTATTCCAACCAAATTAAATATAAATCAGAACTGGAAATTTGAGAAAGGAAGCAATGATTTAAAATATTGTCAGATTTAATGAGAATGAGCTCCTAAGTCTAGAAGCCTCTCAAAATACATAGTGGCTCCAACAATGGACTCCAGCATACCAATGATGGTGAAAATTATGCAGGATTGGGAAATCTTTCATTTTGTAATCCATAGGGACACCTTGACTTGAAGTTAACTTAAAGGCAACTAACAACACTCATTCCCCAGTCTCTTAAAAAATCTTGTCCCTTGAACTTATATTTTCTCAGTTGGCCACTTTCTATTTTCTAGTCTGAACACTGTGATCCTTCCCTTCAGCGACTTTCTGTATTGCCCCAACATCTTGTTTCCTTGTCTTTCTAGTCCATCCTCCTAGAAAAAGGTCACCCTTCTTTGATGTCACAATTTATCTGCTCTTTTATTCATACTGCTGAGAGAAATTACACAGTGAGCATTGTAGATTCATAGTCTAACAATTCAGTTGGGTCATCCACCTCTATACTTTTTTAGGCTCTTTTTCCAGCCTTATATGAAAAATAAAGTATGCAGTATTTTGGAAGGTAATGAATTTTATGGGATAAAGATTAAGTAGAGCAGGATAAAAAGTTAAAGAGAGCTTGGAGCAGGTGAGTTGTAGTTTTAAATATCGTGGTCAGAATGGATGTCACTAAGAAGGTGACATTTGATTTACAGATTTGAAGAAGGTAAGGAAGTTAGTCATGGAGAAAAACTATTCTGAGTAGCAGGAACAGTCAACACAGACTATAAGGTGGGAGTGTGCTTGGATGTTTTTATTTATTTATTACTTTTTAAATAATTTATTTTATTTTTATTATTCTTACTGGGAACATACATAACAGAACATATACCAGTTCTACAACATCTTCTTGTTCACTGACATTGGTTACATTTTTAGAGTTGTGCAATCATCCTCACCCTCCTTTTTCCAGGTGTTCTCTCATTAACATAACATAAACTCACTGCCCCCTAAGTTTCCTATCTAATCTTTTGAGTTGTTATTGTCAATTTGATCCCATACAGCTAGATCTTAAAAGAGCATACTGCAAAATGCAGACGTTCTTTATTACTTAAGCTAAACTGTTGTTTGGTTTTAAGAAGACTTTATGGGATATATTTGGTTTAAGGTTTATCTAGCCTCCATAGCTCCAGAAAATCTAGAGTACATTAGAATTTGAAATTATGCACTGAAATTTACCCTTTTTGATCAGATGATCAGCTCATAGGAAAGATTATAGCCTACAAAACTTTATGGAGCAGTTTTATGCTGTCATATGCAGTGCCTCAATGAACCAGAATCATCTCAACAGCACACACCAACAACAATATAGGATGTGTCACAGTGTGGATCCTACACTGGTAATATTACTAGGAACTACCCAGCTCATCTCTGAACAGCCTGACAAACTTGCAGTAGGTGTAAGATGCAAGGTGCTGCCAGGGAAGAGGCACAGGTGAGCCACCCATCCCCTTTTCACAGTACACATTAGCCCCTGATTCCTCACACTTGGAGCCCCTAGAGTCCTGGACCAAGTGTGGCCTAACAATGGGAGCAATACAACTGGGCTGTGCAACTGTTGTGCGTGGGATCACCTTGAGTCGAGATGACCATGAGTCATAGCAACTTAATGGAAGCTAACGATAAAAACAAGCTTAAGAAACTAAAAATGGCCACCCTGCCAGGCCCATTCTGCCAGTAGCCTGAGAGTCTTGGCCTCAGCCCTGTGAATGCAGTCAATGCATGGTGGGTACAATGGATACACGGAATGGGGCAGACACTGGGGGCAATCAGTTTCAGTGCAACCATTTTCTTGGGCCCAGCTGACACAGTTGGACTGATGTTGAGCACCACCCTGCCATCAAGCCCTGTCTACGTCTATATACCCATTGTACCCACCACAGGCTGTTTGCATCAATTGGGCTGGGGCCAAGACTCTTGGGTTACTGGTGGAGGAGGCTAGTCAGAAGAGCTTGTTTGAGCTTCTTAAGGTTGTTATTAGCTGGTGTTGACCCCATGCCAACAGATTTGATTGTTGTGATCAGTTAAGATCCTCACAGACTGATTTTTAAGGGTCAATCACCAGGCCTCTGTTCCCTGTCCATCTTAGTCTAGAAGCTTCACTGGAACCTGTCCAGCATGATAGCACTACATAAGCCACCAATGACAGATGGGTGGTGGATAGCATGAAGTGCACTGGCTTGGAATTGAATCATTTTCTCTCACATGGAAAGTGAGAATTTTATCACTGAGCCATCATTGTCCCCTGTTTACAAGTTTAGGTCATTGATTTTAGACTTTCATACTTTCTAATATGAGCAATTAAGTTATAAAATTCCCTGTAAGCTTTAGCAACTTCCCACATATTTTGAAATGTTTTATATTCATTATAATCTGTTAAATATAATTTCACCATGAAGAAACCTAGAAGACCCCACATTCATCAAATAATCAAAAATAATTTCAATATTAGTGGGATAAATGGAAATCTTATGATACCTTATTATTATACAATAAATATGTAAGTTTGCTTCTGTGATATTCCTGCCAATATTGCATAAGCTGAATTCAAATATGAGAAAAATTTCAGACTCATATTGTGGGATATTCTATGAAGTAAATAGCTTGTGATTTTAAAAGATTATATTGAAGACTAAGAAACTCTTCTACAATGAAGGACAGTAAAGAAATATGACAGCTAAATGCTTTGTATTCTTTGGTTACTGAGACGTTGCTGTAATATGAATGAGGTCTGAGGATTACGTGGCAATAATGTATCAATACACCACTCATCTGTCAATTTATCATACTATGGTGTCTTGTGTGTTGCTGTAAGGCTGGAGGCTATGCCATCAGTATTTTGAACACCAGTGTGATCACCCATGGTGGACAGATTTTAGTGTAGCTGAAAGTAGAGTTGACTTTAATGATGTGAATGGAGTAAAGTGTTCAGGATCCTCATTTGCTGAAGTGGCACAACTCAAAATGGGAAGAAGTAGTTGCAAACATTCTTTAATAATTAGAATGTGCAGTGTAGGAACTATGAAGTTCAGAAAATTTGAAGTTGCCAAAAAACAAAATGGAAAGTATAAGCATTGATATCCTAGGTCTTAATGGGCTGAAATGGACTGGTTTTGGTCATATTGAATCAGACAAGCATATGGTCTATTATGCCAGAAATAACAAATTAAAGAGGAATGGTGTCACATTCACGAAAAGAACATTTAAAGATGTATCCTGAAGTACAATGCTTTCAGTGATAGGATAATATCCTACACCTACAAGGAAGACCAGTTAATGCAACTATTACTCAAACTTAGACACAGACCACTAAAGAAAAGTGGACATTTTAAGATTTTTACCAACTTCTGCAGTCTGAAATTGACAAAACATGCAATCAAGTTTTATTGCTAATTATTGGTGATTGGAATGTGGAAGTTGGAAACAAAGGAGCATTAGTAGTTGGAAAATATGGCCTCAGTAATAGAAATGGCACCAGAGATTGCATGACAGAATTTTGCAACACCAGTGACTTATTCATTGCAAATACCTTTTTTTCAACAACAAAGGACAACTATCCACATGGACCTCACCAGATAGAATATACAGAAATCAAGTTGACCTCATCTGTGGAAAGAGGTGATGGAGAAGCTCAACATCTTCAGTCAAAACAAGGCCATGGAATACTCACTGAGATGTTTCAACAAAAGGATGAAACTCTGGAGGTGCTTATTTGTCTATGCCAGGAAATTTGGAAAATAACTACCTGGCCAATAGAATGGAAGCAATTCATATTTGTTCCCACTCCAAAGAAAGGTGATCCAACAGAGTGTGGAAATTATCAAACAATGTCATTACTATCACACATGAGTAAAATTTTGTTGCAGATAATTCAAAAATGGTTGTGCAATATTGTATGAGACCATTATTGTAAAAAGTCAAGGAAAGGTTTACTTAGGGAAGGAAATTCACTTTGTAGGTTACTGGGATTGGGAGGGAAGGGGAAGGAAAATTTTGGACTAGTTGGGGGAGTTGCATGTTGAGTTGGGTGAGAGGAGGGATGGTATGGAAAGAGTCTGTGACCAATATGATGACACTGGGGAAAGGAAGAACACTGAAATGTGCACATAAAATATGCACAACAGAGGCAATTAGTAGCATATGAACAATACTGCATTACCACTAACACCAAAAACAAGGCTAAAGATAAATAGATAAGTGAGATGATCAGGTGGGGGATGGCGAACAGGAATATACCCTGGACCAAGGATAGATTTAGCTGAAGATAATCTTACATATGCACTTGTGCTACAAAATTAGCCACACACACTACAGAAGCAACAGAAGACAGAGTTGAAGTAACCTCTCAGAGACAAGCAAACACCTTGAGAGAGAGTCACAGGGCCTGCCAACTTGGGACTATAGTCTAGGGGGACACCAAGATCCATTGGCACAACACAGGACACAAAAATCTTGTTCCACAAGCTACTTTAATGAGTGGCGATTTAGATCTTAAAAGCTTTCGAGCAGCCATCTAAGATGCAACTATTGGTCTCCTCTATCGGATGCAAAGAGTGAAGAAAGTCAAAGGCATCTGGAGACAATTAGTTGAAGGATATGATGGACCTTGAGAGCAGAAGAACTAGATGGTGCCCAGTTACCAATGTCAACCTCTTGGATAGAGATCAAAACTGGAGATCCTGGATAGAGTGGGAGTAAAAATGTGGAACAAAATTCAAAAATACAAAATTGACCAGAATTACTGGTCAAATACAGTCTGGTGGAACCCCCAGGACTATGGCTCTGAGTAACCCTTTGGGCCTGGAATTGGACTTACTCCCATGGATTGGCTCTCAGCCCAACAGTAGAAAGACCTACATGCAGAACACCTACCCCAGGGCAATGCACCCAGTTACTCTAGGGAGATAAACCCCTTGGAGCAATAGGCCATGGGGCACTAGAGGGGAACATTCACATAGAGGGAAACCTGGATAGACAGGAGTGCATTGTTAAGAAGTGCACAGAGAGGAGGTAGCCACAGGAACAGGAGGGGAGGGGAGTTTGTTATGGTTGGGCTGGTAATTGGGGCATGAAATCAAATGGACATGAGCTGTTGAATGTAAAACAAACTTTGCTCTGTAAATTTGCACCAAAAGCACAATAAAAGTAAAAAAAAAAAAAAAAAAAAATGGTTGTACCAGTATATTGATAGGGAACTTCCAGAAATGCAAGCTGAATTAAAAAAAGTTGTTGAATGAGAGATATCATTGTTGATGTTAGAGGGATGTTAGCTGAAAGCAAAGGATATCAGAAAGGTATCTACCTGTGTGGATCATAATAAATTATGGAAAACATTCCAAAGAAGGAGAATTCCAGAAAACTTAATTGTGCTTATGAGGAACCTGTTACATAGACTAAGAGGATTTTGTTCACAGAGAACAAAGGGATACCTCATGGTGTAAAATCAGGAAGAGTGTACGTCAGGGTTGTATCATTTCATCATGCTTATTCCATCTGTATGCTGAGCAAATCTGAGAAGTTTGTTTATATGAAGAATATGGCATTACAATTGGAAAAAGTCTCATTAACAACCTGATATGCAGATGATACTACCTTGCTAGCTGAAAGTGAAGAGGATTTGAAACACTGGTGAAGATCAAAGACTACAGTTTTCAGTATGGATTACACCTCAACATAAAGGGAAAACAAAAACAAAAAACTCACAACTGGACCAATAAGCAGCATCACAATAAATAGAGAAAAGATTGAAGTTGTCAAAGATTTCACTTTGCTTGGATCCACAACCAACACTTATGGAAGTAGCAGTCCAGAAATCAGATGATGTATTGCACAGGGCATGTTGTTGTTGTTGTTGTTGTTGTTATGTGCCATCGAGTCAGCCCCGACTCATAGCGACCCCTCCTTGGGTTTCTGAGGCAGTATCACTACGAAAGTAGGATTGCCCAACCTTCCTTCCAAGGAGTGGCTGGTGGGTTTGAACTGCCAGCCTTCTGGTTAGCAGTCAAGTGCCTTAGCCACTATGCTACCAGAGCTCATCTGCTGCAAAAGACCTCTTTAAAGTGTTGAAGAGTAAAGTTGTCACTTTGAAGACTAACGTGTGCCGAATTTAAGCCACGGTAATTTTGATCTCCTCATATGCATGTGAAAGCTGGACAATGAGTAAGGAAGACTGAAGAGGAGTTGAGGTCTTTGAATTGTAGTGTTGGCAAAGAATGCTGAAATTAGCATGGACTGTCAGAAGAATGAACAAATCTATACTGGAAGAAGCATAACCAGTGTGGTCCTTAGATGCAAGAATGGCCGGACCTCTTCTCACCTACTTTGGTCATATGCAGAAAGAACCAGTCCCAGGAGGATATCACGCTTGGTAAAGTGGAATGTCAAAGAAAGAGGGGAATACCCTCAACAAGATAGATTGACCCAGTGGCTGCAATGATGGGCTCAGGCACAGCAAAGATTATGAGGATGGCACAGAACAGGGCAGTGTTTCGTCCTTGTGCACATAGGATTGCTATGAGTTGGAAGTGACTCAATGGCACCTAACAACAATGTATCAATATTAATTTCCTGATTTTGATGGTTGTATTTCAGGAAATTCATACTGTTAAAGAAAATGTCCCCTCCCCCCATTTAAACTTAACTCTTAACCCTTTACAGAAATTAAAATCTCATGATAAAGATAGTTCTGGGAAAAGTTTAAATAATTACATATGCCATAACTAGCATATAGAATGCAAACTTGAATCAACCCAAGTCTCCTGCTGATTAAGTGAATAACAACCAACCTTTTTAAATTTTCATTTTGGGAATTCCCCTAATAATTTGTACTGTATATAAGCTAATCAAAATTGTAATGTGACAAGTTCATTTCTTCAGAGAGGTGCTCCCTGTGTATGAAAAGTTTTTTCCACTCAGTAAAAAATTTTAAAGTCCAATTGACTTTTCAATCATTTTGATGTCAGAATGGGGTCTAGATAAGACTCCTTAGTCACTCTGGCTAGTGAATGACAGGTGCCAGCACCCACAAGGACCATTTGTGTCCACTGTTTTCCTCACCAATCTCAAGGAGTATGAGGGATCAGTCTCTCTTGGATTTGAGCTCTGCTCTTTTTGCATTTTGAGCTTCTGCTTTTATTGAGCAAGTTGACCAGGGCTAACTCAAGTTTGGGGTCTGGATGTCATCTTCATAAGTAAACTTTTTGTTCTATCTATTTGGGGTAAGGTGCATGAATTCCTCTGCCTTTAGACAACTGTTTGATAGGGACCTCAGTTTAATTATAGTCATATTAGGGTATAGGGATTCTGAATATGTTCCCACCCAGAACCACATGTTTCTTGGTGGACAGTACCATTGGTTGACAATACCAAGAATGATTTGAATTTTGAACAAATACTTTGTGGAGCTCAGTTCCCATTTGCTTTGTTTTTGGTTGTGTTGTCTAAACTTGTTTACTGTCATAAAAAAAAAAGCATAGGGTAAACAAACAAACAAGAACAACAACAAAACATGTAGGCCATATCAGCCTATTGTTTGTACCAGCTCCAAAGACCTAGGTGTTTATGGTTCTTTTGTCTGGTGCTTTGATCTAGGGGAAACATTCTGCTTGTCCCCTTCCTCCTCTCTCCCTCATCAGGTAGCATGGCAAAGGCTAACTTTGCCAAATTTCATGGGGTAGTTTTAAGTCTTAGTTCTTTTCTCTCCCAAGAAAAACTGCTTCATGCTTTGTCTTGTGATTTGGACTTTCAGTTGCTTCTTTGAAAAACTGTTTGATATAAATTGTTTCATTTGAAAACTGAATTTAAAAAAGGATTGATTGATTACTTTGATTGCTTGAGGCCTCAAAAGGACAAATTATACTAAAATACTCTAAAAGATTCTTTACATACACAGAAGCATCTTATGAAATATATAATATAAAAATGAAAATATTTTGAAAATATTATGAAAATATAATATTTTATGAAAATACAATATTTTCCTACCCTCAGGTGGTATTATCAAATTAAATTATAATATTCCTTCAACGTACTTTATTCCAATTGCTTTAGAGATAATAACCACTTATATAAATTTAATAAATCTAATATTCCTAAGAACTAATAAAAGTGAATTCATTATGACAGAAGATTTTGTGTTTGGATTATGCCAGTGTAAATTTCCAAAATCTTTTTCAGTAACAGAATAGATTAAGTATATGGGATGTGTTATGTTAAGGAAAAAATGAATAATTTTATCCAAAGAATGGTTGTACCAGAATGAAAAATAGGGAAGTATAGGGTTAAAAAAGAAAAAAAAAAAAGCTGAGTTGAAATAAAAGTTTAAAAAGAATGGTTAGGTAAGCTAGTTAAGATGATGTCTTCATAAATTGTTAAAGGAAAGGTTATGCTAAAGAAAGAAAGCTAAATGGATTACCTAGAGAATAATAATAACAAAAATAATAATGATGATAAAAAGTCAAAGAACACACAACAGATAAGGATCTGTAAAGTTATTAACAATAGGATAAATAAAATACACATTGATGAGATTAAAACAGGACAAATGCTGTCTTTTTTTTTAATTGTGATTTCGGTGAAAGTTTACAGAACAAATTCACTTTCCATGTATGTAGCTCACATATACTTTGTCTCATGACATTGACTGAAATTTCCCACAATCCAATAGCTCCTCTCCCACTTCCTCCCCATAATTACCTCTTCCCTGTGTCCTTCCCTCCATATACTCCTGCCCCCTGAGTTGTCTCTCTGTGCATACACAGCCCTTCTATCCTCCCACGATTGTTCTCTCCAAGGAGTGTATCTAAAGTTCAGCTCTTATGCCTGTCTTTTGTTTGGCTGGAAGCCACAGGAGAGAGTTCAATTCCAGACCTGAAGGACATCTAGGGGCCATGTTGTTACATGCTGTCGAGTCGGACCCGACTCATAGCGAGTCTCTCCTTGGGTTTCCGAGGCAGTATCATGACGGAAATAAATTGCCCCATCTTCCTTCCAAGGACTGGCTTGTGGGTTTGAACTGCTAGGCTTCTGGTTAGGAGTAAAGTGCCTTAGGCACTATGCTACCAGAGCTTCTAGCATTGTGTGTTACAGGTGACTGCCTTAGGCCTGAGGCCAATCTCTAGGGCCATAGTCTCCGTGATTCCATCAGGCTCTATCAGACCAGTAAACCTGACCTTTTTTTTCTTTTTTTCATGATTAACTAACATTTATTTGTTTGTTTGTTTGTTTGTTATTGTGATTTGGGTGAAAGTTTACAGAACAAATTCACTTTCCATACAGGAGCTCACATACATGTTGTCTCAAGACATTGACTACAATTTAACCCCATGCAACAGCTCCCCTCCCACTTCCTCCCTATAGTTACCTCTTCCCTGTATCCATTCCTTCATGTACTACTGCTCCCTGAGCTGTCTCCCTGTGCATAAACAGCCTTCTTTCTCTCATGATTGTTCTCTCCAAGGAGTGCATCTACCTAGTGTAAATATTCACCTCATATGCCTCTCTTCTGTTTGGCTGGAAGCCACAGGTGTGGGTTCAGTTTCAGACCTGAAGGGCAGCTAAGGGCCTGTGGTGTAGTAAATTATTTAGTGTGGCTTTTCTACCCATAAGTCTTTGTAAACTCCAAGGTGGGATTTTCTATGAGCAACTGAGGAGCTCCTGATTGCTGAAGGTGTCCACCTGGAGTATTTCTGTTGGGAGTGGCACAAAACAGTGTTATGGGAGGTGCCC
>NW_006921614.1:19601506-19602465 GCF_000298275.1 Orycteropus afer afer
AGGGCTGGAGGGAGGCAGCATGTTTGGCCTTGCAGTAATAGGCCTTGGGTTACTGCTGTCTTCCTCTTGTGAGATTAGAGGAGGTCAGAACATGTCGCCTCCTTGCCATTTTTACAGTTGGTGTCAGTTGGTGTCTGTTGATAGCAGGGCCATAGTCTCAGTGCTCTTACCAGGCTATATTAGACCAGCAAACCTTGTACATTTTTTAATAAATGCAATTATTTTGCATTTTGTTCCACATTGTTTTCCCTCTCTGTCCAGGATCTGCTCCATAGATCCCCCTCTGAGTGGCTGACAGTGGTAGTTGGACACCATCTAGTTCTTCTGGTCTCATAGTCATACAGGCTGAGGGTTGCATGCTGTACCAGTCAAATGGATCAATTGTTTCCATGTGTCCTCAACTTTCTTCATTCTTCTTTGCTCTGGATGAGGAAAGACCCATCAATGAATCTAGATAGCTACTTGCAAGCTTTTAAGATCTCAGTTGTTACTCACCAAAGTAGGATGTGGAACAATGTTTTTGTGTAGTATGTCAGTTGAGCTTGATGTCCCCTGCAACTATGGTCCCAAGTCCACAAGTCCAACTACTCACTCTCTCTGGGTAGCTGGCTGTGGCCAACAAGTCACTACAATTTTGTCTTTTCCCAGCTCTTCTATATACGTGGAAATCCTTACAGAACATACAAAAACACTTGTAGAAACATTGTCTATCAACCCTATACATGATCATGGGCACAATCTCCCCCTGCATAGACATACCTAATCACTCAGCCTGTCCACCCATCTATCCACCCATATATCAATGTTTGCCTTTGCTGACAATGCAGTACAGTATGTGCAAAACGGATCTTCTTGGTGAGTTCTGGCAAGATGGCAGACTAGGCAGAAGGACTGCACAGACCCTCTTCAACAAAGAAAAGGGAAATCAATTAACACAGACACAGAAGATAATCTTGGAC
>NW_006921614.1:19608155-19612426 GCF_000298275.1 Orycteropus afer afer
GGAAGATGGGGCAATCTACTTCTGTAGTGATACTGCCTTGGAAACCCAAGGAGGGGTCGCTATGAGTCGGGTCCGACTTGATGGCACACAACAACATTATTCTTTAGAGTTGCATTGTATTCCATTGTGTGTATGTACCACTTCCTCCCCCATAGTTACCTCTCCCTATGTCCTTCTCTCCATGCACTCCTGCCCTCTGAGCTGTGTTTCTGTGCATACACAGTCCGCAAGACAGCAGGAAGCAGCGGCAGACAGGACTGGTGGCCAGAGCATGTAAGGAGGCTGGGGACCAGCCCTAGGTGGCAGGGAGCAGTGGCAGACAGGGTCAGCAGTAGCCACAGGTAGGAGGAAGCCCAAGAAGTGACCGGGGCATTTGAAACAGCTAAGGGAGACAAATTTGTCTGCCAGTTTGTTATACTATAGTGGCTTACATGTTGCTCTGAGGCTGGAAGCTATGCCAGTAGGGCTGCTCATGGTGGACTGGCTTTGGAGGAGCTTCCAGACTGAGGCAGAATTGAAAGAAGGAAGAGACCATCCACTTCTCAAAGAATTGGCCAGTAAAAACCTTATGAATAGCAGTGAAACACTGTCAGATATATTACCGGAAAATTTTATGAATAGCCCTGAAACGTTGTCCGTTACAGTGCCAGAAGATGAGCTCCTCAGGTAGGAAGGCACTCAAAATATGACTAGGAAACAACTGTTTCATCAGAGTAGAGCCTACCTTAATAATATGGATAAAGTAGAGCTTTTGGGGCCTCCATTTGCTGAAGTTGAATGACTCAATATGAGAAGAAACAGCTGCAAACATCCATTGATAATCAGAACATGGAATGTACAAAATATGATTCTAGGAAAATCAGAAGTTTTCAAAAATGAAATGGAACACATAAAGATCAATATTCTAGGCATTAGTGAGCTGAAATGGACCAGTTTTGGCCATTTTGAATCATATAATCATATGCTCTACTATGCTGGAAATGACAAATTGAAGAGGAACGGCACGGCATTCAACATCACAAAGAATGTTTCAAGATGTATCCTGAAGTACAGTGCTATCAGTGATAGAATAATATCCATATACCTACAAGGAAAGAGAGTTAATACTACTATTATTCAAGTGGAGACCAAAAGTTCTACTTTATATAATTAAGGTAGGCTCTAGTCTGATGAGGCAGCTCTTTCCCAGTCATATTTTGAATGCCTTCTGACCTGAGGGGCTCATTTTCTGGCACTGTATCAGACAATGTTTCAGGGCTAATTGTGGAACAGACCATTAACTGCACATTTGCAAGTTCAAGCTGAAGTGGCAAACAATTAAAACAAATCCACAAGAGCAGAAATATGACCTTGATTATATCCCTCCTGAATTTAGAGGCCATTTAAATAATAAATTTGATGTATTGTACACCAGTGACTGAAAATCAGAGGAATTGTGGGTTGACATCAAGAACATCATTCATGAAGAAGTGAAGACAGGAAAAGAAGAAAAGTCCAAAATGAATGTCGTAAAAGACTCTGAAAATTTCCCTTGGACAGAATGTAGTTAAAGCAAATGGAAGAAATGACAAGACAAAAGAGCTAACCAGCAGACTTCAAAGAGCAGCTTAAGGAAGACAAAGTCAATTATTATAATGAAATGTGCAAAGACATGAAGTTGGAAAGCCAAAAGGGAGGAACATGTTTGGCATTTCTCAAGCTGAAAGAACTGAAGAGGAAATTTAAGTCTCGAGTTGCAATATTGAAAGATTCTATGGGGAATACATTGAATGACACAGAAAATATCAAAAGAAGATGGAAGGAATACAAAGAGTCACTGTACCAGAAAGAACTGGTTGATGTTCATACATTTCAGGAGGTGGGATATGATCAAGAATCAATGGTATTCAAAGAAGAAGTTGAAGCTGCACTGAAGGAAATGGTGAAGAATAAGACTCCACGAATTGAGGGAATACCCGTCGAGATGTTTCAACACACAGATGCCCTGCTGGAGACATGCACTTGGTTATGCCAAGAGATTTAGAAGACAGCTACTTGGCCAACTGACTGGAAGAGATCCATATCTGTACCCATTGCAAAGAAAGATGATCCCACAGAATGTGGAAATTATTAAACAATATCTTTAGTATCACATGCAAGTAAAATCTTACTGAAGATAATTTAAATATGATTGCAGCAGTATACTGACAGAGAGCTTCTAGAAATGCAAGCTGGATTCAGAAGAGGATGTGGAATGAGGGATATCATTACTGATGTCAGATGGATCTTAGCTGAAAGCAAAGAATACCAGAAAGATGTTTACTTGTGTTTTATTGACTATGCAAAAGTATTTGATAGTGTGGATCATAACAAATTGTGGATAACATTGAGAAGAGTGGGAATTCCAGAACACGTGATTGTACTCATGAGGAAGCTGTACATATCAGGAGGCTGTCATTTCAAAAGAACAAGGGGATACTGTATGGTTCAAAATCAAGAAGTGAGTGAGTCTTGGTTGTGTCCTTTCATCATCCATATTCAACTTGTATGCTGAGCAAATAATGCAAAAAGCTGGATTATATGAGGAAGAACATGGCATCTTGATTGGAGGAAGACTCATTAACAACCTGAAATATGCAGATGATACAACTTTGTTTGCTGAAGGTGAGGATGACTTGAAGCACTTATTAATGAAGATTGAAGACTACAGTCTGCAGTATGTATTATACCTCCATATAAAAAAACAAAAATCCTCACAACTTGTCCGATAAATAGCTTCATGGTGGATGGAGAAAAGATTGAAGTTGTCAAGGATTTCATATTACTTCACTCTACAATCAACACCAATGGAAGCAGCAGTCAAGACTTCAGGTGATGTATTGCATTTGGCAAATCTGCTGCAAAAGACCTCTTCCAAGTGATGAAGAGCAAAGATATCTCCTTGAAGCCTAAGGTGTGCCTGACCCAAGCCATGGTATTTTCAATCTCCTCTTATGCATGTGAGAGGTGGACAATGAGTAAGGAAGACTACAGAAGAGTTAATTCTTTTGAGTTGTGATGTTGGAGAAGAATGCTAAGAGTGCCATGGTCTGCTAAAAGGACTAACAAATCTGTCCTGGAAGAAGTGCAGCTGAAATGCTTCTTGGAAGCAAGAATGGCCAGACTTAGTCTCACCGACTTTGGTCATGTTGTCAGACAGGACCATTCCCTGGAGAAGGATATCATGCTTGGTAAAGTGAAGGGTCAGTGAAGAAGGGGAAGACCCTCAACAAGATGGATAGACACAGTGGCTGCAATGATGGGTTCAGGTGTAACAAGGATTGTGAGACTGGCAGAGAACAGGACAGTGTTTTGTTTTGCTGTGCATAGGATCTCTATGAGTTCAAGATGATTTGACAGCACCTAAGAACAGCAACACGCAGACTAAAAATTGGTATGGGTTTTATGTTGGTTATTTTGCTGATGTTTTGATTTTTATTTTCTAGGTTTAAGAAACTTGTCTTGAGACCTAAACTATAGACTATGTTTATCCAACAACAACAACAAAAAATAAAACATTTTTTTCTTTCTCTGAACCCTTTGTAATTAGAAAACTCTTAGTGAATAATCATATTTTATGACAATGTAATTATTTGCATAAGTTCAATAAGTATTTGTACTCTCTATTGTTGTTATTGTTAGGTGCCATCTAGTCAGCTCCAACTCATAGCAACTCTATATACAAAACAATGTCCAGTCCTGTGTCCTGTGCCAGCCTCACAACCCTTGCTATACCTGAGCCCATTGTTGCAGCCACTGTGTCAATCCATCTTGTTGAGGGCCTTCCCCTTTTTCACTGACCCTCCATTTTACCAGGCATGCTATCCTTCTCCAGGGAAAGGTCCCTTTTGAAAACATGACCAAAGTAGGTGAGATGAAGTGTGGCCATTCTTGCCTCCAAGGAACATTCCGGCTTCACTTCTTTCAGGACAGATCTGTTAGTTCTTCCACCTGTCCATGGCACCTTCAATATTCTTTACCATCACCACAAATCAAAAGCACCAACTCTTTTATTACTCTTTATTAGTAGGAGATCATTGGAAACTTTGATTATATAACCAAGTTTTTATTGAAAAATAATATTTTCGATGACACTTAGAAAATCAGGTATGATCATACTCATTTGTTGTTGTTGTTGTTAAGTGCCGTCAAGTCATTTCCAACTCATAGCAACCCCATGCACAGCAGAACGAAACACTGCCCGATCCCGCGCCAGCCCCACAATCCCTGCTATACTTGAGCCCATCATCACA
>NW_006921614.1:19614481-19616324 GCF_000298275.1 Orycteropus afer afer
GGACTTGTTTTAATTGTCTTTAACTTCAAGTGGAATTTGCATATGAGCAGTTGATGGTCTGTTCCACAATCAGCTCCTGGCCTGGTTTTGGCTGAAGAGATTGAGCTTTTCCACCGCCTCTTGCCACAGATGTAGTCAATCTGATTCCTGTGTGTTCCATCATACTCATTTAAGGAATTAAAATTGACTTTACAAAGCCAATACTTAAAAGCCCTCTAAGAATACTGGCCTATTACCTGATTTATAGGGTATCTAACCTTACAGGAAAGTAAGAAAGATCATATCCTAACAGTCCAGGAATCTTATGATATTTAGTGACCTTGAGAAGCAAGGAGGTTGCCCAGATCTGTGGACATGACAGGTGAAATCCGGTGGCAAATTTTTGACATGACATCTTACCCTCAAGAGGCTTTCACTAACTCAGTCTAAGGTTCCTTACAAAAACTTCCACAAAGTAGATTTGAAAGGCTGTGTGATAAATTGCCATTCTTGCTGTATTTATGTAAATAATGATGAAGAACCTTATTTTTAGATCAGGAATAACATTGCTTTTAGAGTGTCTTTTGATCAAGGGGAAGGTGGTTATAGAAAACAATTTCATATTTTAAGAGAAAACAATAGCCAGCTCTTGTTGGCTATTAGATTCTGGTCCTTCTTCTTGTTTTTGAGCTGTTTTTATGTGGTTTAGGATTTTTACTATATGTCTATGTATAATCAATTACACAAAGAAAAATTAAGAGATCAATGATATAAGAACAAGAAAACAGACTATTGCCCATTTAAATACAATGACATCTAGCTGAAAGGCAGATGCTACTATACTAACTTAAGGCTGTTAGAACTGGTTTTTCTTCTTTGAGTAATGGCTTTTAAATTTTCTAGGGATTGGGGCACATATTTTACCAACTCATTTATCAAGGAAATTTGTCATGGTATGTGTCTTCCAACTTGTACATTGTTTTTTTACCATCCACAAACATCTCTTGCTGTTGTTGTTAGGTGCTGTCGAGTACCTTCCGACTCATAGCGACCCCATGTACAGCAGAACTTAACACCGCCTGATCCCACACCAGCTGCATGATCCTTGCTATACTTGAGCCCATTGTTGCAGCCACCCTGTCGATCCATCTTGTCAAAGCCTTCCCCTCTTTTGTCGACCCTCCACCTTACCAAGCATGACATCCTTCTCCAGGAATGGTTTCTTCTAGTGACATGATCAAAGTAGGTGAGATGAAGTCTGGCCATCATCACTTCCAAGGAGCATCTCGGCTGCCTTCTTCCAGGACAGATCTGTTAGTTCTTTTGGCAGTCCATGGTACCTTCAGCATTCTTTGTCAGCACCATAACTCAAAAACTTCAACTCTACCTTGGTCTTTCTTATTTATTGTCCAGCTCTCACATGCATACAAGACGACTGGAAATATCATGGCCTGTGTCAAGCACACCTTAGTCGTCAGGGAGACATCTTTGTTCCTCAGCACTTGAGAAAGAGTTTCTTCACAGCTGACCTACCCAGTGCTACATGTCATCTAATGTCCTGTCTGCTGTTTCCATTGGCCTCAATTGTAGAACCAAGTAATGTGAATTCTTTGACAACCTCAATCTTCTCTCCATTTATCATGATGCTGCTTATTGATCCAGTTGTGAGGATTTTTGTCTTCTTTATATTGAGATGTAATCCATACTGAAGACTGTGTTCCTCAATCTTCATCAGTAAGTGCCTCAAGTCATGCTCACTTTCAGCAAGCAAAGTTGTATCATCAGTGTATCTCAGGTTGTTAATGATTCTTCCTCCAATCCTGATGCCACATTTTTCTTCATATAGTCCAGCTTCTCAGATTAT
>NW_006921614.1:19616424-19620298 GCF_000298275.1 Orycteropus afer afer
TCCAATCCTGATGCCACATTTTTCTTCATATAGTCCAGCTTCTCAGATTATTTTCTCAGCATATATATTGAATTAGTATGGGGAAAGGATACAACCCTGACACACTCCCTTCTTGATTTTAAACCATGCAGTGTCCCCATGTTCCATTCAAATGACAGCCTCCTGGTCAAGGTACGGGTTCCTCATGAGTATAATCAAATGTTCGAGAATTCTCATTCTTCTCAATGTTATCCATAATTTGTCATGATCCACACAATCAAATACCTTTGCATAGTCAATAAAGCACAAGTAAACATCTTTCCGGTATTCTTTGCCTTGAGCCAAGATCCATCTGACAGCAGCTATGATATCCCTTGTTCCACGTCCTCTTCTGAATCCAGCTTGTACCTCTAGAAGTTCTTTGTCAATATACTGCTACAACCGTTTTTTAATTATTTTCAGTAAGATCTTACTTGCGTGCAATATTAATGATATTGTTATATAATTTCCACATTCTGTGGGACCACCTTTCTTTGAAATGGGTACAAATATGGATCTCTCCCAGTCAGTTGGCCAGGTAGCTGTCTTCCAAATCTCTTGGCATAATCGAATGAGTGCCTCCAGTGCAGCATCTATTTGTTGAAATATCTCAAAGAGTATTCCAACAATTCCTGGAAGCTTGTTCTTCACCAGTTCCTTCATTGTAGCTTCGACTTCCTCCTTTAGTACCATTGGTTCTAGATCATATACCACCTCCTGAAATGGATGAAGATCCACCAGTTTTTTGGTACAGCGAATCTGTGTATTCCTTCCATCTTCTTTTGATGCAACTCAAGGCTTAAATTTGTTCTTCAGTTCTTTCAGCTTGAGAAATGCTGAGCTTGTTCTTCCCTTTTGGTTTTCTAACTCCAGATCTTTGCACATATCATTATAGTAATTGGCTTTCTCTTCTTCAGCTACTCTTTGAAATCTTCGGTTCAATTATTTTATCTTGTCATTTCTTCCATTTGCTTTAGCTACTCTTCACTCAAGGGCAAGTTTCAGAGTCTCTTCTGTCATCCATTTTGGTCTTCTCTTCTTTTGTTGTCTTTTTAGTGACCTCTTGCTTTCTTCATGGATGATGGTCTTGATGTCATCCCACAATTCATCTGGTTTCTGGTCACTGGTGTTCAATGCATCAAATCTATGTTTTAGATGGTCTCTAAATTCAGGAGGGATATAGTCAAGATCATATTTTGGCTCTCATGGACTTGTTTTAATTGTATTCAACTTCAAGTTGAATTTTCATATGAGCAGTTGATGGTCTGTTCCACAATCAGCTCCTGGCCTGGTTTTGGCTGAAGATATTGAGCTTCTCCATCACCTCTTGCCACAGATGTAGTCAATCTGATTCCTGTGTATTCCATCTGGTGAAGTCCACGTGTACAGCTGCCATTTGTGTTGTTGAAAAAAGGTGTTTGAAATGAGCAAGTCGTTGGTCTTGCAAAATTCTGCCATGTGAGTTCCAGCATTATGTCTGTTGCCAAGGTCAAATTTTCCAACTACCAGTGATTCTTCTTTGTTTCCAACTTTTGCATTCCAGTCACTGGTGATAATTAACACATCCTGATTACAAGTTCAGTCAATTTCAGACTGCAGAAGTTGATAAAATTTTTGTTTCCTCATCTTTGGCTTTGATGATTGGGGCATAAATTTGAAGAATAGTCTTATTAATGGGTCTTCCTTGTAGGTATATGGATATTATCCTATCACTGACTGATCATTGTACTTCAGGACAGATCTTGAAACATCCTTTGTGATGATGAATGCCACGCCATTCCTCTTTAAACTGTCGTTCCGGGCATAGTAGATCATATGGTTTCCTGATTCAAAACGGCCAAAACCAGTCCATTTCAGCTCACTAATGCCTCGGATATCAATCTTTATGTGTTCCATTTCATTTTTGACAAGTTCCCATTGTCCTAGATTCATACTTCATATATTCCATGTTCTGATTATTAATGGATGTTTACAGCTGTTTTTCTTCAATTTGAGGGGTGCCATGTTAGCAAATGGAGGTCTTGAAAGCTTTACCTTATCCATATGAGTAAGGCTGGTTTTACTCTGATAATGCAGCTCTTGCCCTGTCCTACTTTGAGAGCTTTCTAAGCTAAGTGACTCATCTTCCTCCTCTGTATTGGACAAAGTTTCTGGCCTATTCATAAAGTTGTGCAGTAATGTATCAGACAGTGTTTCTCTGCTATTCATAAGGTTTTCCCTGGACAGTTCTTTGAGAAGTGGATGGCCTCCTCCTTCTTCCTAGTCTGTCTCAGTCTGCAAGCTGGGCTGATACCTGTGCAACAGATGCACCCACTGGGTTTGAAACATCAGTGGCACAGCCTCAAGACTCACAGCATGCTACCACAGTAGGACAAACCGACAGACAAGTTTGTCTCCCTTAGCTGTTGGAAACCCCTCTGACCACCCTTAACGTGGATCCCTGCGGCTAACTCCTCTATCTGTTCCAGTCCCCTGTGCCTTTTTTTTTTGTCCTCTCCCTGCTTCCCACCTCGCTACCTGTTCTTAGATCCCTGGAATCCTACAAACATCTGGCAAACTAGAAAGAATAAATGGAACCCCAAGATTTTAGAATTCCTAAATCTCCAGTGGATTATTCCAAAGCTTATTTCAAGCAGGTACAAGTAGCCTCTCAAGAGTCAATTCCTGAGGAAGGACACATCCCCCACAACCTGGAACTGAGAGATTTAGTATTCTTAAAGCATCAAAGGAAATTACACTTGAACTCCATTGAAAAGAACCCTTCTCCATGCTTCTCACCACCCACACGGTAGGCAAACTCAAAGAAATACGTCTTCGGGTACATATTTTCAAACTCAGATTCACCCAAGATCACTGTACCCCAGAAATTGACAATGTCACACAGTAAACAGCTTTGCCAAAGATTGTGGATCAAATCCAATATTGAGCTTCAAAACTGGGCTTAAGCTATTACCTTTGTTTATTTGCATTCTCTGTTTTTATTACCTTTAAGGTTAGACAACTGTGCTATCCACAGTCAGGGTGCCAAAATGGTTTTTGCTCCCCACTCCTATTAGCAAGGACTTTGTGGATTAGGATATCTAATTTCAAACATTCAATTAGTTAGGCCCCTGAATACTAGCCAAGTTTAAATCTAGTATCTTTCTTTCATTGATTTAAAAGGGATTTTAAATCTCTAATTCATCTAGCTTCTGGTTTTCATTCTTTTGTTAAGACAATCTTTCCTAGTTTAGTAGAGAGCTCTGGTAGTTTCAAAAGGCATTCTATAATATATTCAAGTAGGTAAAGTTATCTTTCCTTTTATTATTATTTTATTTTATAAATAAATAGAACTCACATGGTTTTTAAGAATGGTCATATCTTAGTGAGACTAAGAAGATGATCAGAGGGGGGTTATTGTTAAAGAACCACCCCCCCAAATGTAAGTTTAACTTTTAAATTTTCACAGAAACTAAAAGCTCATGATAAAGTTCTGAGAAAAGATTGAATAATTAGATAAGCCATAAGTAGCCTACAGAATGTAGACATGCGACCTTAGCAAACCGATCCAAGCTGCCCTATTAAGTGAATGACAATAAATCATTTCATATTTCCCTTTTGGAAAATAACAGTTTGTGTGGTATACAAGATAATCAAAACTATGAAGTGACAAGCTCATATCTTCAGAGGAGTGTTCCTTATCTCAAACAGGTTTTTTTCTTTTTTTCTGACTAATAAAGCCTTTTTAACTCTAATTGACTTATTTAGGAGGAATAAGGCTTCATGTTGGCAACTTTTTCTGAAATCCTTTAGGATAAAAACGTTGTTTGTGTTATACATGGAACTTTTCTGTAAATTTGAGGTTTTTTTTTTTTTT
>NW_006921614.1:19620638-19627013 GCF_000298275.1 Orycteropus afer afer
TGCATATAGTAAGTATAATTTATATAGTAAAAGTACTATGATAAAATTGACTGAAAAATAAAACGCCTTGTTTTTTGACAGAACATGGTCACTAAAACTATTTCTGCTGAAGGAATCACAGGTCCTTGGAGAAACGACTCATTTTTGTGTCTTTGAAGTCAAGGTGAGCTGAAGAATTTTCCTTGCATGAGAAAGCAAAGGGACATTCAATATTAATGGGGTCATGTCTAAAGGGAACACTTTGGTAAAGCAGTCTTGCCAAAGTCATGACAATTTAAACATCACAAGTATAATGATTATAATGTATTGAAATGCATTGAATCAATGAAAATATGTGAATCATAATTATATTCAATAAAGAAAAAGCCAGGGAAACTGATTTGTCACTCTTTGAGGCTATTAAAATTACTACTTACTTTGGAATAGGGTTCAAATCCATCAGCGACTCCTCAGAGGGAAGACTGGGCAATCTATTTCTGTAGAGATATTGCCTCAGAAACTCAAGAAGGGATCTTTATGAGTTGGATCCAACTTAATGGCAGTGAATTTGTCTTTTTTGGTTAATTAAAGGTAAAGAATCAAGTATTTTTCATATCTTGTAGTAGGAAATGGGAGCTCTGGTGATGTAAGGAGCTCTGGTGGTATAGTGCCTAAGGCATTTGATTGTTAACCAGAAGGCTGGCTATTCAAACCCACCAGCCACACCTCAGAAGGAAGACTGGGCAATCTACTTCCATAGAGATATCACCTTGGAAACCCAAGGAGGGGTCACCATATGAGTCAAATTGACTCAATGACAGTGAGTTTGGTTTTGGTTTTATAGTAGGAAATACGTTAGGGCTAATCAAATTGAAAAGATAAAATTATATTTTACTTAAAAATGCCAATTAATAAAAGTAAAGTGAATGGTAGAATGACATAAAAATATATATATATCATAAATTTTAAGTTTTGACAGCTGGTATTAAAACCATTATATGAGTAGTTTATGGAGAACTAATGTACATTCAGGAATATGACATAGAATACTTTGTAGTCATGAAAGGAAAATATAACCAAAAATGGAGATATCAGATTTTCATCACCCTAATCAATTTATTCGTCAAACAGATATTATGTGTCTTCTGATCACTTGGGAAGAGCTCTGGTGGCATAGTGCCTAAGGTATTTGACTGCTAACCAGAAGGCTGGTGGTTCAAACCCATCAGCCACTCCTCAGAAGGAAGGTCGGGCAATCTACTTCCACAGTGATACTGCCTCAGAAACTCAAGGAGAGGTCACTATTAGTTGGATCCCACTCCATGACAGTGAGTTCGTTTTGTTTTGTTTTGTTTTTTGTTTTATCACTTGGGAATTTGTCTAGCTAACAATGTTCAGATATACATTCAATGAGATATAGGAGTCACCAGAAAAATCCAGAAAGTAGAACATCCTACAGTAAACTGATTTAGTACCTTCTACAAGCTGAAGCTGATGAAATGAAAAAGGGGATTTTTTTAGAATAAAGGAATCTTAAGGAGAACAAAGTGATCCTTGGGAAAGTAAACCAATTAACTTGCTTAGCAGCTAACTGAAAAGCTGGAAGTTTGAATCTGCCCAGGGGCACCTTAGAAAAAAAGCCTGGGGATCTATTTCAATAAATTGGCCATTGAAAGACCCTATGAAGAAAAGTTCTACTCTGACACACGTGGACTTGTCATGAGTCAGAATTCACTGACAGCAACTGTTTTTGCTTGTTTGTTTTATTTTTTAGATTTTGTTTCTTGTTTTATTTTTGGTGAAAATACATACTTCAAAATACACTCCCATTTAATAATTACTACACATTGTTCAGTGGCATTAGTCATATTCTTCACATTATGTCAACTTTCTGATTATTTCTACTCTCTTTGTTTGATCCCCCTTAATTTATTTATTTAATTAATAAATTTATTGTACTTTGGGTGTGAGGCAGTATCATTATGGAAGTAGATTTCCCAACCTTCCTTCTGAGGAGTGGCTGGTGGGTTTCACCTGCCAACCTTCTGGTTAGCAGTCAAATGCCTTAGGCACTACACCACCTACATAGGAAACTTGTTTTACATTTAATAGTTCATGCACATCTTGTTTCATGGCCCCAATTATCATCCCCAGACATAAAAATCTCTCTTACCCTGTCCTCTGCAGGACCACCCCCTCCCCGTTCCCCTTTCATCAAGGAATATGCCGTAGACCAAGGATAGATTTGGTTTAAGATGATCTTACATGTGCACTTGTGAGATAAAATTGTTGTTCTTGTTGTTGTTGTTTGCCCTCGAGTCGGACCCAACTCATAGTGATCTCTCCTTGGGTTTCCGAGGCAGTATCACTATGGAAGTAGATTGCCTCATCTTCCTTCCAAGGAGTGGTTGGTGGGTTTGAACTGCCAGCCTTCTGGTTAGCAGTCAAATGCTTCAGACACTACGCTACCAGAGCTCCTACTACAAAATTAGCCACATACATGACAGAAGCAACAGGAGATGTTATAGGAGTAACTTCAGAGAGACAACAAAACATCTTTTGAAAGAGAATCACCAGGCCTGGGGGTTCAGGACCACAGTCTTGGGGGACATCATGCCTAATTGACACAGTTCAGAAAAATTTTGTTCTACAACCTACTTTGGTGAGTAGTGACTGAGGTCTTAAAAGCTTTTGAGCGGCCATCTAAGCTGCAACTATTGTTCTCCTCTCACCTAGAGCAAATAAAAGTGCAGAAAATCAAAGTCATCCAGAAACAATTAGCCCAAAGATAAGATGGGCCACAAGGACCTCAGCCTCAATGACACGAAACCAGAACTAGATGGTGCCCAGCTACCAATGCTGACTGCTCTGAAAGGGACCAAACCTGGAGATCCTGGATAGAGTGGGATGAAAAATGTAGAACAAAATTCAAAAGAACAAAAATGACCAGAATTATTGGTTGGAAAGAGACTGGTGGAATCCCTGAGACTATGGTCTCAGGTTACCCTTCTAGCCTAGAAATGGACTCACTTATATGGATTGGCTCTCAGCCCAGCAGTATAAAGACCTACATACAGAACACCTACCCCAGGTTGATGCACCCACCCACTCTAGGCAGATGAACCCTTGGATCATGCAGCAATGAGGCACCAGAGAAGTAGAACTCATCCCCCCTTAATTTAGACTACCTGCCCCCTAAATTTCTTATCTATTTTTTGGGATTGCTGTTGTCACAACACAATACTTAAGGATGGAATTCTTTAGTTTTTTTGGCTAAACTGGTTTTTCTTGTTTGTTTAAAAACGACTTCAGGGGACAGTTTCATTGCAAGGTTTGAAAAGTATCCCAGGGCAAAAACCTCAAGGGTACCTTCAGTGTACCTCATGGATCCAGTAAGTCTGGGATATTTGAGAATTTGAAGTTCTGTTCCACTTTTTCTCCCTTTCTATCAGGATCCATCTATTGTGTTCCGGATCAAGTATTTGATAATAGTAACCAGACACAATTCAGTTTTTTTGTGTTCTCCCGTTAGAGAAAGCTGTGTGTGGTTCATAGAAGCTATTAATCCTCTATGAACCACAGTAGTGTGATTGCTTCTCTGATTCTTGACTTCTTCTTCCTCTATTGTTCCAGAAAAATAGACATCTATTGGCCAATTGGTTTTAAGGGACATAAAAACCAGTTTCCATACACAGTCCTGGGCTGAAGAGAGTTTTTAGATAAAGCAGCAATATATGAAAAAATTGACTAATTAGAGAGATGTAAACATGGTCTGGTAACTATCCAAGTTTGAAATTGAATAAAACAGAGCAGTAGAGATCATTGACTGAAAATAGTACCATATAGTATGTACAATTTGATCTTATTTTGGTTAAAACCAAAAAAAAAAAAAAAAAAAAACCAAACTCACTGCCATTGAGTTGGATCTGACTCATAGCAACCCCTCCTTAGATTTCCCTGGCAGTATCACTATGGAAGTAGATTGCCCAACCTTCCTTCCGAGGAGTGGCTGGTGGGTTTGAACTGTCTGCCTTCTGATTAGCAGTCAGATGCCTTTGGCACTATATGTGTTGTATATTATAAATATCTCTCTATATATGGGACAAAGAACACAATTTGTTCATTTGTCTCTGATTCTTAAAAATAATCTGTGTAAATTCTCAGGCTATCAAGGTGGTTTTGTATTCTAAAATAGTCAGGCAATACTTAAACAGGAGCAAATGAGTGGAGGCTACACACCAAACCTGGCAACAAACTTCAGGAAGGGGAAGAGGGCATGATGCAATCAATTACGCATATCCATTAAGTCAATCAACCATAACTAGACATTATGGACCAAATCATGCATATGATTTGGTTACAATGTTACAAAAGACCATGAATACAGAAGCAGCCATGAGCTTTCTCAAGAGGATGGCACGTGTTTGGGAACAATGGAAGTCTGGACCCAGATTCCTTGCCAGAGTGAGACCTATTTGTATTTCATTTTGTGCTTATATTAAAATTGTTAGAGTAAGTTAGATGTGCATGATCTGTGAGTTCTGTGAGTTATTCTAGCAAATTATCAAACCCACCAGTGAGTGATAACTAGCAGAAGCCTATTTGGTGATATAAAAAGACAGTATTAATTTGTGAAGACTCAGCTCTGTGTGGCAGATGGTCGGGAGAAAGGCTGCACAGGCAGTCAATTGATGAAGGACAAAGGCATTCTAACCTATAAGGTCTGATCTAACTCTGGATGACTGAGGTCAGAGATGGAAAATGCCATGTGTGTGCTTAGTGTCAGGATAATGGAGAAGAGGGAAAGTAAGAATATTTTCACATTTTGGAAATTGACCTGATGTTGATTTTTATTAACACAATAATGTGCAGTAAGATCTCATTCTTGTAAAAAAAAAAAATACAGAAAGATAATGTATGTCTATGTCTACTTGTCTATGTGTCTATGTGTATGTGTGTGTATTGTTGTTGTTAGGTACTGGCACATCAATTCGGACTCATAGCAATCTCATGTGCCCCAGAACAAAACATTGCCTGGTCCTGTACATATACATTTAACCAGCATGAGATTACACACACACACACACACACACACACTATAAGTATATACAGATGCAAACATACACACATATATATAGAAAAAGAGAAAGATATACCTAATATATCAAAAGTGAGATCTCTGGGTGGAAATATATCGTTTTATCACATTTTATTTTTTAACTTTTGAAAACCACCCCATAAGGTATACACATTGCTTTAGTAATAATAAAAGACAACATTAAATTTTTGTTGTTGTTGTTGTTGTACCATGCTTCTGCATTCTCTTAAGTAATTCTTTAGTTCAGCCTCTCACTACATTGTACCTAATATGTTGCAGTAGACCTAATCTTTAATCTTGTCTCGTGCTAATCCACCCTACATATCATGGTCAGATTAATCTTCCTATTAGGAAAGTTCTGACTAAGTAACTCTACTCATCAACATATTTAAATCATTCCTGAGCACAGCATAAAATCAAAATTCCTTAGCCTGATAGTTTCAGCCTTCCATGACCCAATCTCGAATAACTCACTGAGTTTGTCTCCTGATACTCCCCAACATTCCACACTCTGGTAAAATAAGACCCCTCATTCTTTTTACAATCTCCAACCCCTCTAGCTTTCCTTTCTCTGTGCTTTTGCTCCCTTTAGCTTGGGACATCAAAATCTCCATCTCCTGATGTCTTACCTTTTGTTTCATGCCCAGTTTGAGCAATGAACTTCCATACAATTTTCATGCTGCCCCATCCCATTAATGTCTTCCTCTGAGGAATTACTTGTAATTTATAATGTTGACATTACTCAAAGCAACATGAATTCTTAATAAGCTTTATATTAATCACAGGACTATTCCTATCTTTTGCAAAAAGTAGTTTCATGAAATGAACGAATGTTCTCTAATTAAGATAATATCCCCATACAAATATTTTTATCCAGGGTCTAAAAATAATATCTTAAGGATATCAAATTGTACTATTTTCCAAAACAGGATAGAATATACTTTTCATACTTATACATTCTTATGAAATCAAGATTGAGTAACTGAGTATGAATGGTGTTCTCCAAACCTCAAGTCTATGGCAAAATTGGGTTCAGAATATAGGCAGTCCCTGAGTTATGAATGTCTGACTTAATTTTAAGCTGTAATTAAAACCAAACTAGTAAAATGTATTATATGAAAAATTTGAGGTACATACAAAGATTCATAATAACAAATGGCTGCTACTTTGTAACACACATCAAAACATTATTATTACTGTATAATTTTGTTGAAGAAGTTTTAGTGTATCTGGAAGAGTTTCTTTAATGTTTTTATGCATAGTAAAGCATTACAGTGTACACTAGATACTATATATAT
>NW_006921614.1:19653430-19658945 GCF_000298275.1 Orycteropus afer afer
TGCTCCCGAAGACCTGGTCCCTCTCGGTAGGGTAACAAGGGAACGTGTTCAGTGCAGATCAGTGAGTAAGCACAAGCCCGCCTTGTTTCAGTAACTATGCTTAAACTGCCCCCTAGCTGAACACTCTTCTCTTTGGCTTGATGACATATAGCCCTGGGCAAATTGATTGCAAAAGACCTTTTTCGAGTGCTGAAAAGCAAAGACATCTCCTTGACCACTAAGGTGTGCCTGAACACAAGCCATGGTATTTTCAGTCCCTCATATGCATGTGAGAGCTGGACAATGAGTAAGAAAGACTTAAGAAGAGTTGAAGCTTTTTTTTTTTTCTTTTAACTTTTTTAAAAATTATTATTCTGATTTGGGTGAAAATTTACAAAGCAAATTCACTTTCCATACAGAGGCTTTAATACACTTTGTTTCAGGACATTGACTGCAATTTCCCACAAAGCAACAGCTACCTTCCCACTTCCTTCCTATAGTTACCTCTTCTTCCCTATGTCCCTCCCTCCCAAGCACTCCTGCCCCCCCTCTGTGGGGCACAGTACTTCTCTGTGCATACACAGCAATTCTTTTCACCCATGATTGATCTCTCCAAGGAGTGTGTCTACCTAATGGAAATGTTCAGTTCATATGCCTGTCTTTTGTTTGGCTGGAAGCCACAGGAGTGGGCTCAATTTAAGACCTGACAGGCAACTAGGGGCCATAGTCTCTGCTTCTATCAGGCGCTATCAGACCAGCAAACCTGGTCACTTTTATTATTATTATTTTTAAATGACTTTGAGTTTTGTTCCACATTGTTCTCCCACTCTATTAAGGATCTCCTACATAGATCCCTCTCTGCATGATTGACAGTGGTAGCCAGGCACCATCTAGTTCTTCTGGTCTCAAAGTTATACAAGCTGAGGATTGCATGGTGTGCCAGTCACTTGGACTAATTGTTTCCATGCATCTTTGGTTTTCTTCATTTTTCTTTGCTCTCAGTGAGGAGAGACCCTTCATTGCATTTAGATGGCTGCTTGCAAGCTTTTAAAATCCCAGTCACTACTCACCAAAGGAGGATGTGGAACTATGTTTTAGTGTAGTATGTTATGCTAATTGAGCTTGATGTCCTCTGTGACTATAGTCTTGAGCCCACAGGTCCAACTACTCACTCCCTCTGGGTAGCTGGCTGTGGCCAAGAATTGACTACAAGCTTGTCCCTTTTCAGCTCTACTATATACCTGGAAATTCTTACAGAACATACAAACACACTTGTAGAAACATTGTCTGCCCACACTAGACATGATATTGGGAACACTCCCCCCCAGACATACTTAATCATTCAGCCTGTCTTCTTATCTGTCCACCTGAATGTGAATGTTTGCCATCACTGACAATGCAGTACTGTATGTGCAAAAAGGTTCATTTTTGTTTTAGGTACCACCCATGAACCTATCTGTGTCTTCCTCTTCCTCAATGCCACTGTGTTGATCATTCACATTTGGTCATTGCCTTTCCTTTCATCCAAATCAATACTTGTCTCTCCTATCTAGCAGTGTTCCTTCCCCTCCCCTCTCACCCTTGGTAACCAACAAAGAAAATTTCCTTCCATATACAAACCTTTCCTTGACTTTTTACAATAACTGACTAATACAATATTTGTCCTTCTGTGATTGACTTATTTCACTCAGCGTAATGTCCTCCAAGTTCATCCATGTTATGCAGTGTTTTTCAGATTCTACATTATTCTTTAGTGTTACATAGTATTGCATTGTGTATATGTACCATAGTTTGGTTATCTATTGTTCTGTTGATGGGCACCTAAGTTGTTTCCATCTTTTTGCTATTGTAAATAGTGCTGCGATGAACATGGGTATGCATGTATCTGTTCTTGTCCTGGCTCTCATTTCTTTAGGATATATACCTAGTAATGGAATGGCTGAGTCCAATGGTATTTCTAATTCCAACACTGTAAGGAATCACCATACTGTTTTCCACAGTGCTTGTATCATTTTACCCACCAGCAGTATGTGAGAGTTCCAATCACTCCGCATGCTCACCAGCATTTCATTTTCTGTCTTGTGGAACTTTGCTACTAGTGCTGGGACAAGATGGTGTCTCACTGTTGTTTTGATTTCCATCTCTCTAATGGCTAATAATTGTGAACATTTCTACATATGTTTATTGGCCCCCTGAATATCCTCTTTGGTGAAGTGTCTGTTCATGTCTTCTGCCTATTTTTTTAAATTTTTTGTTTGCTTGTCTTTTTTTGTTGAGGTGTTGGAGTTTTCTATAAATTATAGAGAAAAGTCCCTTGCCAGATATGCCATTGCTGAATATTTTTTCCCAATCTGTAGGTTTTCTTTTGACTCTTTTGGAGAAGTCTTTGGAAGAACATAAAAATTTAATTTTTAGAAGGTCCCATTCATCTAGTTCATCTTCTCTGTTTGTGCATTTTGGGTTATGCTTGATAGTCTATTTATGGCATATATTAGGGCCCCTCAACTTACCCCTAGATTTTCCTTGAGGAACTTTATAGTTTTAGGTTTCACATTCGAGTCTTTGATCCATCTGGAGTTAGTTTTTGTGTGTGGTGTGAGGTACAGATCTTGTTTCATTTTTCTGCAGATGAATATCCAGTTTTGCCAGTACCATTTATTAAACAATCTCTGCCCTATTTAATGGATTTCAGCCCTTTGTCAAAGATCAGCTGACAATAGGTTGATGGATCTATTTCTGGGTTCTCAATTCTCTTCCATTGGTCTATGTGTCTGTCATTATACCAATACCAGGCAGTTTTGACTACTGTGGCTGTATAGTAAGATTTGAATTGTCGCAGTGTGAGACCTCCTACTTTGTTCTTCTTCAGTAGTGCTTTGCTTCTCCGAAGTCTCTTTCCTTTCTATATAAACTTAGTGATTGTTTTTTCCTTATCCTTAAAGAATGTTGATGGGATTTGGATCGGAATTGCACTGAATGTATAGATTGCTTTGGGTTGTATTGACATTTTCACAATGTTCAATTGTCCTATCCATGAGCACAGTATGTTCTTTCATTTATGCAGGTCTCTTATGGTTCCTTGAAGTAGTCTTTTGTAGTTTTCTTTGTATAGGTCTTTTGTGTCCTTGGTAAGATTTATTCCCAAGTATTTTATTTTTTGGTAGCTAGCAAATGGTGTTGTTTTCCTTATTTTTTTTTCAGCAAACTCTTTGCTAGTGTAGAGGCATCCAACTGATTTTTGGATGTTGATCTTATATCCAGCCATGACACTAAATCTCTCAATTAGTTCCAGTAAATTTTTGGCTGAGTCTCTTGTGTTTTCTAGGTATAGGATCATATCATCAACAAATAGTTTGACTCCTTCCTTACCTATTTGGGTGTCTTTGATTTCCCTTTTTTGCCTTATTGTTCTTGCTAGGATTACCAATACAATGATGAATAGAAATGCTGCCAGAGGGTATCGTTGTCTGGTTCCTGTTCACCAGGAGAGTGGTTTCAGTCTCTTTCCATTGAGAATAATGTTGCCTGTTGTTTTGCATATATGCTCTTTATTATGTTTAGGAATTTCCCTTTTATTCCTATTTTGCTGAGAGTTTTGATCAGGAAGTGGTGTTGGATTTTATCAAATGCTTTTTCTGCATCGATTGTTATGATCATGTGGTTCTTTTCTTTGTTTTATTTATGTGGTGTATGATGTTGATTGTTTTTCTAATGTTGAACCACCCTTGCATACCTGATATGAACCCCACTTGGTCATAATGAATTATTTTCTTGATATGCTATTGGAGTCTATTGGCTAGGGTTTTGTTGAAGATTTTTGCTTCTATATTCATGAGGGATATTGGTCTGTAGTTTTCCTTTTGAGTGATGTCTTTGCCTGGTTTCCATATGAAGGTTATGCTCACTTTATAAAATATATTAGAGAGGATTCCATCCTTTTGTATGTTTTGGAATAGTTTGAGTAGGATTGGTGTCAGTTCTTCTCTGAATGTATGGTAGAATTCTCTGATGAAACCATCTAGGGGAGGACATTTTTTTGTTGTTGTTGGTAATTTTTTTATGACCTGTTCAATTTCTCCTTTTGTTATGGATCTGTTCAACTTTTCCACTTCAGTCTGTGTTAGTTTAGGTAGATGGTGTGTTTCTAGAAATCTATCCATTTCTTCCAGATTTTCAAATTTATTGGAGTATAGTTCTTCACAGTATCTTGTTATCATCCTTTTTATTTTAGTTGGTTCTGTTGTGATGTCACCCATTTTGTTTCTTATTCATGTTATTGTTTTATATCCCTCTTTTACTTTGTTAAATTTGCCAGTGGTTTGCCAATTTCGTTAATCTTTTCAAAGAACCAACTTCTAGTATTTTTTATTTTTTCTATTGTCTTTCTATTTTCTGTTTCATTGATTACTGCTTGAATCTTTACTACTTCCTTTTTTCTGGTGAATGTAGGCTTGTCCTTTTGTTCTTTTTCTAATTGTTGGAGATGTTGATTAAAAGTTTTGATTTTAGCTCCTTTCTTTCTTTCTTTTTTGATGTGTGCATTTATTGCTGCAAATTGGCCTCTGATCATTGCTTATGCTGTGTCCCAAAGATTTTGGTATGTTGGGTTTTCATTCTCGTTTGATTCAAGGAATTTTTTAATTTCATTCTTTATTTCTTCTCTTACCCAGTCATTCTCAAGTAGGGTGTTGTTCAGTTTCCATGTGTTTGTTCTTTTTCAATTGATCTTCCTATTGTTTATTTCCAATTTGATAACATTGCAATCTGAGAAGATGTTTTGCAGTATTTCAATGTTTTTAAATTTATGAAGGCTTGGTTTATGGCCTAACATATGGTCTATCATGGGGAATGTTCCATGTGCACTGGAAAAGATGTGTATTCTGCTGTTGTTGCATGAAGTGATCTTTAGATGTCTATAAGGTCGATATGGTGGATTGTCTTGTTAAGATATTTCCATTTTTGTTGAGTTTCTTTCCAGTTGTTCTATCTTTCATTGAAAGTGGTGTATTAATGTCTCCACTATGACTGTTGTTGTTGTTGTTGTTAGGTACTGTTGAGTCATTTCCGACTCATAACGACCCCATGCACAGCAGAATGAAACACTGCCCAATCCCAAACCAGCTCCATGATCCCTGATATACTTGAGCCCATCATTGCAGCCACTGTGTCAACCTATCTCACTGAAGGCCTTCCCCTCTTTCGTCTACCGTCCACCCTACCAAGCATGACATCCTTCTCTGGGGAATGGTCCCTTCTGGCAACATGAAAAAATAGGTGAGATGAAGTCTGGCCATTCTTGCTTCCAAGGAATATTTCAGGTGCACTTCCTCCAGGAAAGATCTGTTAGTTCTTTTAGCAGTTAAGGTACTTTCAGCATTCTTCACCAGCACCACAACACAAAAGCATCAACTCTTCTTTGATCTTCCTTATTCATTGTCTAGCTCTAACATGCATACGAGGTGATTGGAAATATCATGGCTTGTGTCAGGTGCACCTTAGTCCTCAAGGAGACATCCTTGCTCCTCAGCACTTGAAA
>NW_006921614.1:19661307-19668633 GCF_000298275.1 Orycteropus afer afer
AATTCAGGAGGGATATATTCAAGATCATATTTCGGCTCTCTTAGACTTGCTTTAATTGTCTTTAACTTCAAGTTGAACTTACATATGAGCAGTTGATGTTCTGTTCTGTAATCAGCTCCTGGCCTGGTTTTGGCTGAAGATATTGAGCTTTTCCACCACCTCTTGCCACAGATGTAATCAACCTTATTCCTGTGTGTTCCATCTGGTGAAGTCCACATGTAGCGCCACTGTTTGTGTTGCTGAAAAAACATATTTACAATTAACAAGTCATTGGTCTTGCAAAATTCTACCATGCAAATTCCAGTATTATTTTTGTCACCAAGGTCAAATTTTCCAACTACTGGTGATTCCTGTTTGTTTCCAACTTTTGCATTCCAGTCACCAGTGATAATTAACACATCCTGATTGCATATTCGGTCAATTTCAGACTGCAGAAGGTGATAAAATTCTTCAATTTCCTCATGTTTGGCTTTGGTGGTTGGGGTATAAATTTGAATAATAGTCATATTAATGGGTCTTCCTTGTAGGCGTATGGATATTATCCTATCACTGACAGCATTGTATTTCAGGACAGATCCTGAAACATCCTTTGTGATGATGATTGCCACGCCATTCCTCTTCAAACTGTCATTCCCGGCATAGTAGATCACATGGTTGTCTGATTCAAAATGGCCAAAACCAATCCATTTCAGCTCACTAATGCCGAGGTATCAATCTTTATGCATTCCATTTCATTTTTGACAACTTCCAATTTTCCTAGATTCATACTTCCATATTCTGATTATTAATTTATGTCTGCAGCTGTTTCTCTTCAACGTGAGTGGTGCAACGTTAGCAAATGGAGGTCTCAAAAGCTTTACCTTATCTATAGGAGTAAGGCTGGGTTTATTCAGATGATGCAGCTCTTTCCCAGTCCTGTTTTGAGAGCCTTCTAACCTAACCGGACTATTCATAAAGTTGTGCAATAATGTATCAAACAGGGTTTGTCTGCTATTCACAAGGTTTTCTCTGACCAATTATTTGAGAAGTAGACAGCTTCTTCCTTCTTCCTAGTGTATCTCAGTCTGTAAGCTGGGCTGATACCTGTGCACCTTGTACATCCTGCTGTGTTTGAAACACCAGTGGCTCAGCCTCAAAACTCACATCAACACATCACCACAGTAGGACAAAATGACAGACAAATTTGTCTCCCCATTCGAAACCTCTTGTATCACCCTTACCTGGGTGCTGGTGGCTGACTCCTCCTCTGTCGGGATTTCTGGGCCTTTTAATTCCCTTTCTCCCACTCTCCCACCCTGCTGCTTTGGGTGAGCCCAAGTTCCCTCTCCTCGCCTGGATCCCTGCAGCTGACTGCTCCTCTGTCTAGGTTCCTGACTTTTAATCCCCCTTTTCCCAGTCTCCCACCCTGCTACTTTGCTCCACTATGATAGTGGAGTCATCTATTTGCCCTTTCAACTCTTTTAAAGTTTGATTTATGTATTTTGGGGCTCTTTCATTGGGTCCATAGATATTTATAATGGTTATGTCTTTTAATTCCATTGATTGTTTAATCATTATATTATCTCCTTCCTTGTTTTCTATGGTGGTTTTTGTCTTAAAGTCAATTCGATCAGAAATTAATAATTTTTTCCACTCTTGCTCTTTTTTGGTTGCCATTTGCTTGATATATGTTTTTCTAACCTTTGATTTTTAGTCCATTTTTGCCTTTGTCTCTAAGTTGTGTCTCTTGTAGATAGTGTATTGATGGGTTATTTTTTCTTATCCAATCTGCAACTCTCCTTCTCTGGAGTGGTATATTCGATCCATTGCCATTCAGTGTAATTATTGACAAGTATGAATTCATTGCTGTCATTTTGTTATGTATTTTTTCATGGTGTTCCTGCTTTCTTTGTTCCATATAGTTATCTGTGCTGAGGTCATTATATTTATGAATTGTGTTATTATTTCTTTTGTTGCAATTATTTTAGTATTTGCTAAATATTTGTGCTTGTCCTCTTTCTTATTGTTATGTGAAAGCTTATCATTTTTCTTTGAGGTTACCCAGTGGTGTAAAATCTTCTCCCTGAGTTTAGAACAGTCCATTCTATCTTGCAACTCTCTCAACTTCCTCACCATTTAGAAGTATTGTAACTACACTATTTTTTTCCCTCTTTTTGGTTTGTTGTTGTCCTCATTTGCCAATTGATGTCTTTGATTCCCTGTTTACAATCTTGTAAGCCTATTTTACTTTGGATAGCACAGCTATCCAACATAGCATAGCTGTGTTGGTTTCTGAGTTATGTTATCTTGTGTATTAATGGTTGGTTGTTGTTTGCTATTTGTTCTCTGTTCAAAGGACTCCCTTTAGTATCTCTTTAAGGTTGGTCTGATTTCAACAAATTTCCTTAATTTCTACTTATCTGAAGATCTCCTAATTTCACCAACATATTTGAGGGATGATTTTGTTAGGTATGTAATTCTTGGTTGGAAAGTTTTCTCTTTCAGGGTTTTATATATACCATCCTATTGCCTTCTCACTTACATGGTTTCTGCTGAAAAATTACAGCTTGTTTTTATTGATTGTCCTTTGTAAGTAACTTTTTGTTTTCCCTGTGCTCCTTTCAGGATACTTTCTTTGTCTTTGCTTTTGGTGAGTTTGATTATGATATGTCTTAGTGATTTTCTTTTGGGCTCTATCCTATTTGGGCTTTTTTGGACTTCCTGAATGGATATATTCTCATCTTTCATCATATTAGGGAAGTTCTATTCCAAAAAATCTTGGACAATTTTCTAAGTGGTTTTGTTTTTCTCTCCCTGTTCTGGAATTCTGATTACATGTAGATTATTCTTTTTGATGGTATCCCAAATGAAATATATGTACATGTAGGAGCTCTGGTGGCATAATGCCTAAGGCATTTGACTGCTATCCAGAAGGCTGATCACCAGCCACTCCTCAGGAGGAAGGTTGGGCAATCCACTTTTGTAGGGATACTGCCTCAGAAACCCAAGGAGGCGTCATTATGAGTCAGATCCAACTTGATGGCAGTGTGTTGCATTGTTGTTTTTGGTGGAGAAGAAAAGTGGTGGCTCCTTCTCCGTAAGTGGAAGTGCAGGAAGTACAGGTGTAGTTGTGTCATATGTGCACTGTTGCTGTCTCCCCTTCAATTAGATGAAAACAACAATTGAATAACCATCAAAAAGTAGAAGCAAGCAGACAAAACAACACAGCACATAAACACACAGGAACAATCACCAAAAAAAGGAAAGAAGGAAAAAAAAAAAACCCCGTAATATTTGGGGAGAGGACAATAAGAGAAATAAGGTAGAGTAGGAGGATAATGAAGGAAAAAAATGGGAAAAAATGCAAAAAGAAAAACATGGAATTGGGGTTAAGTATGAGGGGAAAAACAAAAAAGTGGAAACCTGGAGCAGGGAAGAGAGCAAAAGCTAAAACTAGAACCTGGAGGGGAAGAATAAAGAATAATAATAAAAAGGACAAAATAATAATGATAATAATAATAATTTAAAAGAGAAAAAAACATACTAAAAAAATAAAAGTAAAGTAAAAAAGGAAAAACAATCTGGGTAGTGTGGGCCAGGGCACCCAAGCTCCAATTGAGCACACAGACTGGGATGGAATTCTTGCTAGCCCAAAAGGTAGGTGGGAATGGGGGATAGCCATACCTCCATCACGGGTGGTGGGTATAAAAGTTACAAGGGGAATATTGCACCTTTCCAGTCATTTGTGTCCTGAATGTCCTTCTGGTTCCCGGCAAGTGAAGCCTATTCTTAAGTCCCTGGAATCTGGAAGAATGCTGTCCTTTAAATATCCAAAATGGTCAATCCACTTGTAAACATTCAAAATGGCTGTGCCCCTGGGCAGGCAAAAGTCCAGAGCTCAGCCCATTTCCCTCTTCGTTGTTTCCCCTTTTGTTCACCAGCCACCAGTGCAGTCCTCCATGCAGCCTCTGGCTAGCAGGGCTGATTTTTAGGTTAATTCTTAGGTCCTAACACCACTTGGCAATATCCAAGCTGTCCAGGCCATCAGGATCACTAATAGACGACAGCTCCATATGTCTCCTTTTTTGGTGTTTTCATGCATGTTCTTCTACTAGTTAGAGTTTAGTCCACTTCCATATCCTTCCCTTCAAAGCTCAGGGCTCCAGGATTTTCTCCTGTAGCTCTCTTAATTGGTTCCCCTTTTCTTTGTTGAAGAGTGTATGTAGTTTGTTTGCTTATTCTGCCATCCTTCTGGAACCTCTGAGTTGATGCTTTTGAGTTGTGGTGCTGGCAAAGAATGTTGAAAGTACCATGGACTGCTGAAAGAACTAACAAATCTGTCCTGGAAGAGGTGCAGCTGGAAGGTTCCTTGAAAGTAAGAATGTCCATACTTCCTCTTACATACTTTGGTCGTGTTGTAAGAAGAGACCATTTCCTGGAGAAAGATATCATTCCTGGTAAAGTGGAAGGTCAATGAAAGAGGGGAAAGGCCTCAACAAGATGGGTTGACACAGTAGCTACAATGATGGACTCAGATATAGCAGGGATCATGGAGCTGGCACAGGACTGGACAGTGCTTCATTCTGCTCTACATAGGGTGGCTATGAGTCAGAGATTACTTGAAGCACCTAACAATAGCCACAAGTTGTGCAACCATTCTCAATCTCTTTTTCCAAATTTTTCTACCCCCATTAACATAAGCTCACTGCCCCTAAGTTTCCTCATTTTTGAAATGCTATTTTCAATTTGATCATGTATAGCTAGATCTTAAAAGAGCTCAATGTTCAAAGAAGGTGTTCTTTATTAGTTAAGGTAAACCTATTGCTTAATTTTAAGACTTCAGGAAACATTTTTTGGTTTAAGGTTTAAAGATTATCTTAAAGCAGTAGCTTCAGGGGATCATCCAGCCTCTATGTGCAAATTCCAGAAAATCTGGATTCCATGAGCATTTGAAATTCTGCTCTCTATTTTCTTGTTTTTGATCAGAATTCTTCTATAGAATCTATGATTAAAATGTTGTGTAATGGTAGCCTGGCACCATCCAGTTCTACAGGGCTCATGGCAAATGAGGCAGCTGTTCATGGGGACAATTAGCTTCACATTCTATTTCCTCTTTCTGTTCCTGACTGTCCTTCCTCTGTAGCTACAGGCAGATAGAATGTTGATGTACCTTGGATTGCCATTTTCAGTCTTTTAAGAGCCCAGGCACTGTGCAGCACAGTGAACTAGGAGGTAGAAAGAAAGCACTAAACATAATATTGGGCCAATTAACTGATTTGTCTCATGAAACTATGAGCCTAAACCTTCATCATCTAGAGAAAAATAGGTTTTGTGTTTCATACCATCTAAATAACAGATCTATTTATAAAACTGTCTAAACAATACTAAAAGGAAAATGCTTATTTGCTTTTAATAGAACCAGAAACATCATAGACTTCTCAAGTTAAAATGAATTGTGCTGTTGTTATTAATATTAATAAGATTTGGTATTAAGACTTCAGAGCTGTGTAGGACTAGCATATGGTGTGCTACAGAGGACTCCCAGATGGGTCTGCTCCAGCATTATAGTAACAAGAGAGCCTATTTCTTTCTTCATTAACTTCTAACTTTATTCTAATATACTCAGATGTTTCTGTTGGTTCAAACCCATAATTTGCAATTGAATGATGGTTCTGGGCTGCAAAGTGATCTAAGCCTCCAGAAATAAACACAACCTGGCCAGCACAACAAAGGACATTAATTCAAAACAATTAAAAAAGGAAAGGGAAGTTTACAAATAATGCAGTGATCTAAATCTATTGTCTTCACTATTCAGTATTCAAAATTTTTTAATTTTTCATCTTTTTCCACCAAGGAATTGGGTAAGACTTCAAACCCAGTGTGTGTTATTCTATCAGGGTATTGAAGGGGAAACAACCATTGGATAGAGGTGTAGGATCTGTGTTCCAAGTCACCATGAAATACATCTTTGGGCATGTCTCACATAAATGAAATCCACTTTATAATCTTCATATTGGAAAGATGTCAGTCTTCTTTATTTGTTGCAAATGACAGAACCCACTTGTCTTAGAGTTCTCTATGGAGTAAAACCAGTGATATCTATCTATCCATCTATCTATCCCCACTGCCATTGAGTCTATTTTAACTCATAACCACCTCCATTAGGTTAACAAGTCCGTAACTCTTTATGGAAGTAGTTTGCCTCATCTTCCTCCTGTGAAGCAGCTGGTGGATTTGAACCACTGGTCTTCTGGTTATCAGAGAAATGTCTTATCCCAGCACACCACCAGATAGATAGATAGACAGATGATAGAGAGATAGATAACTAATCTAAATAATCCCTGGTTTTTCTCCTCTAGAGAATCTAGACTAAGACAAATCATGAACAACATGGGTTTAAACTGCATGGCTCTACTTATATGCAGACTTTTTTCAAGATATGAGTCTTGGAGAAATTCAAGAGTTAATAGACACAGACCAGAGGAACTAATAGAAGCCGACTTGATGGAGATAAGTGCTTCCAAACCAATGCCAGATAATGAGGAAAAAGACATAGAAGAAACAGTTCCAGAAAAGAAATTGACATTAAACAATCTGGCAAAAACATTCTGATTATTCAAGATTGTATTTTACTTTTTTTTTACAACATGGACTCTTTAATGATATGGGCACTGAAACCAAAGGAGTGGAAGAAGGACTGCTGCCATGTAGAAATATTTTAGAGAAGTGAAAAAGCCAGACAGAAATTATAAAGTATTTCTGTAAAGTTGTACCAAGTGTGCCTGCCTGTCCTCCCACTTCCTTCCCCTCTTCTACCTCTGCCAACCTTGAGGCAGCACAACCAATCCCTCCTGTTCCTGCTCCTCTTCAACCCATTCAACATGAAGACAAGGAGGATGAAGACCTTTATGATGATTCACTGCCACTTAATGAGTAGTAAATACTCATCATATCATAGAGTTAATAAATTTATCTGTTTTGTATGTGTGTGAATCTTCATGTGAAAATCTAATAACTGGATGGCAAGAACTGTGTTAATTCACTGTTTATGTTATTGGTAAGAATTCTTGTCAATAGTAGGCTATTAGTTAAGTTTTTGGAGAATTAAAAGTTATACATGAATTTTTGACTGTGCTGGGGATCAGCACCCATAACCCCTGTGTTGTTCAAGGGTTAAATGTATGTATGTATGCATGTATGCATGTATGTATATGTATATGTATATGTATGCAAACTATATGTATATTTATATACATACACAGGTTACTAACCAAATGCATTGCCACAGAGGGTTTCAGCAACAACTGTACATATATACATATATGTACATATATATGTGTGTGTATT
>NW_006921614.1:19668814-19670842 GCF_000298275.1 Orycteropus afer afer
GGATTTGAACTGCCAGCCTTTTGGTTAGCAGTCAAATGCCTTAAGAACTATGACACCAGAGCTCCTATATATACGTGTGTGTGTCTGTGTGTGTGTGTGTGTGATAGAGAGACTTCAAGGAAATGGCTCACACAATTATGGGAGCTAGCAAGTCCCAAATCCATTGGTTAGGTTGCAGGCTGAATGTTTTTGCTTGCTCATGTGGCTGCAGGGATTAATGAACCCAAAGTCTGCAGGTCAGGCAACAGACTGAAGGTTTCTTCTGATTCATATCCCAAGAAATGGAGGTCTAGTGATGAGAAGCATGCAGGTTAGAGATAGAGAGTTTTCTCATTTACCATTTATATGCTGGAGATTCCCAAAGGAATTCCTCTTTCAAATGATTGGCTGCTCGTATTAGATCACAAAATGGAAGGTGATTACATAATATCTGCAAAACCACTAAGAATTATAGCCTAGCCAACTTGACACAGAACATTAACAAACACACTACTAGAAGTAATTTTTCATGGATATCTCATAGATTAGTGAGTAGTTCACAGAATCCCTAGGTGGGCCAGGGAATCATACTGAAAGGCCACTCATCCAGGAAAAATACCCAAAATTCAGCACAGAACTCTTCCAATGAAGCACTTGTGGACATTTAAAGGGATAAAAAATAGTTTAAAAATTGGGTTATGGTCATCAGCCTTCAAAAAGACTGCTGACATAAACAAAACAAGTCCTCCCAAGAAAACTACTCCAGATATTCCATTCCTCACCCAGTGCTCCCATCAGGACTACTCATTGGTCCCATAGATTTGAAGACTGGACTTCCCCCACACATTTTGCCTCTCACATTTTGTCCCAGTTAAACTTTATGTTTTCTGAATGGTCATCCTTGGCCATGTCCTCAAACCTCACCATTGCAACATAGCTTTGTGTGTATTCTTCTACTTTCCTTTGACCCTCTGCCCTTCAGTTCAATATTTCTAGGGCATTTCATGCTGATATTGTCTATACTTCTTCAAAAGAGTCTGAATGGGTCACTAGAGTCACACTTTTGGGGACATAGGTTCTTATTGACATCCCATTAAGATAAAAATGTCCAAATGAGAACAAAACCAATAAAAACCCTGTTGGCCTTTTTGAGTCCTTGGCTGCAGTGGGAAATAAACTTAGGATTCAACTTACAGTCAGGTAGTACATCTACAGGTCACATTACTAAAACAGCTGTACTGGACATAACTCATCATAAAACTATGTTAATTTCTTAATTTCCAATAGCTGCAACCAACATCTCAGACACTAGAGTCCTTTTTCTCCATCATCCACTTCTTCCCCTTAAATGAGATTGAAAATCCTCTTCTGTCTCAGATCTCTGGGAAACCCTGACAGTTCCAGAAGTAATTGCCTCTTTATCAGCCAGAGAGGTGGAGATGAGAAACTTGGGTTTTCATTTTGGAAAGTGGGTCACATTCCTAAGAGTTCAACACAGGCTTCCTTTGAGCTCAGAGCTAACTTTGAGGATCCAGCATAGAGACAAGATAAGCATGGCATATCTTGCATATCACAGTGAATGTGAGAATTACATAGAAAATTTGTTAAATATGTAGACTGTAGGCCCCATCTCTAGAGATATTGTTTTGTTGGGTCTAGGCCAGTGGCCCAGACATCTGCATTTTTAACAAGCTCCTTAGGTGATTCTAACAGCTCTGTCTTTGAAAAACAATGAGTATAATACATCACTTTCAATAAGGGATAGAACAACTGGAAAGAAACTCAACAAAGATGCAGAATAACTAAATAATACAATCAAAGAACCCGACCTTATAGAAATCTACAGAGCACGTCACCAACAACAACAAAATATATATTCTTTTCCAACACACATGGAACATTCTCCAGGATAGCCCATATGTTAGGCCATAAAGCAAGCCTTAATAAATTTTAAAATATTGAAATACTGCAAAGGATCTTCTCAAATCACAATCAAAAAAAAAAAAAAGAAAGAAAGAAAGAAAAGAAAAGAAAGAGCCAAAATAAACA
>NW_006921614.1:19670942-19676721 GCF_000298275.1 Orycteropus afer afer
AAAAAAAAAAAGAGCAGCAAAAAATGCTCACAGTGACAAGGAGAAAACAAATAATAAAGATTTGAGCAGAAATAAATGAAACAGAAAATAGAAAGACAATAGAAAAAAATCAACAAGACCAGAAGTTGGTTCTTTGAAAAGATTAAAAAAATTGACAAACCACTGGCAAACTTAACAAGGGAAAAGAAAAAGATACAAATAACACAAATAAGAAATAAAATGGTGATGTCACAACAGAATTAACAGAAATAAAAAGAAAAATATCAGGATATTGATAAACTGACACAGGCTGAGGTAGAAATTCTGAACAGATCCACAACAAAAGATGAAATTAAACAGGTTCTTAAAAAAAAAAAAAAAAAAATTGCCAACAAAAAAAAGTTATGGCCCAGATAGCTTCACTGGAGAATTCCACCAATCATTCAAAGAAGAGCTGATACCAATCCTGCCCAAAGTATTCTAGAACATAGAAAAGGATGGAATCCTCCCAAATACATTTTATGAAGCAAGCATAACCCTGATACCAAAATCAGGCAAAGACACCACTAGAAAGGAAAATTGCAGACCAATATTCTTCATGCATATAGTTGCAAAAATCTTCAACAAAATTCTAGCCAATAGACCCCAACATTATATCACAAATAATAATAATAATGCATCATAACCAAGTAAGATTCATATCAGGTATGCAAAGATGGTTCAATTTTATAAAAATAATCACTGAAATCCATCACACAAATAAAATAATCACAAGATCATATCAATTGATGCAGAAAAGGCATTTGATAAAATCCAACACCCATTCCTGATAAAAACTATCATAAAAATAGAAATAGAATGGAAATTTCTCAACATAATAGACGACATATATGCAAAACCAACAGCCATCATTATTCTCAATATAAGAATAATGAGAGAGAGAGAGAGAGAGACTCAAACCATTCTCCTTGTGAAAAGGAACCAGACAAGGATGTTGTGGTAGTTAAGTTTATGTGTCAACTTGGCTGGCCCTGGTTGAGTGGCTGGGCAGCTGTATGCAGTATTCCCCATGATGAAACTGGTAATGAACTCCATGGTGGAATTTACTGTGAGCAGCTGAGTAGCTGCCTTAGGGCTGTGGTCTGCTTCCTATAAGTAAGGAGAAGGCTTGGGGAACAGTCTCTAACTTATAATGTCTGAACCCTGCATGTAGCCAAGTCATTGTTCAGCAGCCTGCCATGCTCTGCCGATCTTGGGACTTTTAATGGACTTGAATTAATGGTCTGCTGTGCGGTTTGGTAATAATGGAACTGTGCCTTTTTACTTGTCAACTTTGGGCTTGTCAGCCTCAGAAGCCAGCAGCTGAGTGAAGAAAAGCCTCCAGCTTCAGTAGGCCAGAACCAGGAGGCAGAGATGAAGACCAAGTTTGAGGGGTTTTCACCCAGCCCCTAGAGCCTGGCACTTTGAACTCAGACTTAAAGCCTCCAAATTGTAAGAATAAACTCCTTTCTGTTAAATACATCCTGTTTGTGGCATATTCCTATCAGAATGGCACTAGGAACCAGAAGAGATGCTCTCTATCTCCACTTCTATTCAACATTATATTAGAAGTTCAAGCCAGGGCAATAAGGCAAGAAAGGAAAATCAAAGGCATCCAAATTGGTAAGGAAGAAGTAAACCTATACCTATTTGCTGATGATATGCTCTTATACATAGAAAAGCCAAGAGACTCAGCAAAAAAACTACTGGAACTAATTGAGAGATTTAGCATAGTGGGAGAATACAAGATCAACATACAAAAATCAGTTGGATTCCTCTACACCAGCAAAGCGATTGCTGAAAAAGAAATAAGGAAATCAATACAATTTGGAATAGCTACCAAAAATAAAATAAAATACTTGGGAATAAATCTTACCAGGAACAAAAAAGACCTGTACAAAGAAAACACTACTTTAAGAAGCCATAAGAGGTCCATATAAATGGAGAATGTACCATGCTCATGCATAGGAATATTGAACATTGTGAAAAGGTCAATTCTACCCAAAGTAATTTATACATTCAATGCAATCCCAATCTAGATCCCATCAACATTCCTTAAGGATATGGAAAAACCAAAGACTAATTTTATATGGAAAGGAGAGGGACTTTGGATAAGTAAAGAACTATTGAAGAAAAATAACAAAGTAGGAGGTCACTGCTGGATCTTAAAATACACTATATAGCCACAGAAGTCAAAACTTCCTGATGTTAGTACAATGACAGACGCATACACCAATGGAATAGAATAGAGAACCCAGAAATAGATTCACTGACCTTTTGTCAGCTGATCTTTGGCAAAGGGCTGAAATCAACTACATGGGGAAGAGATGGTCTCTTCAACAAATGGTCCTGGCAAAACTCGGTAACTATTTACAGAAAAATGAAAAAAGATATGTACCTCACACCATACACAAAAATTAACTCAAGATAGATCAAAGAGTTAAATGTGAAACCATAAACTATAAAGTTCCTCAAGGAAAAACTAGAGACAAATTTAGAGGCCCTAATATGTGACATAAATAGACTGTCAAGCATAACCCAACATGCACAAATAGCAGAAGATAAGCCAGATGAATGGGACCTTCTAAAAATTAAATTTTTATTTGATTCCAAAGACATCTCAAAAAGAGTCAAAAGAGAACCTACAGATCCCCTACAGATTGGGAAAAATATTTGGCAACAGTGTATCTGACAAGGAATTTATCTCTAAAATTTATAGAAAACTCAACACCTCAACAACAAAAAGGCAAATAATTCAATTAAAAAATGGGCGGAAGACATGAATAGCTAGTTCACCAAAGAGGATATTCAGGCGGCCAACAAACCCATGAAGTAATATTCACGATCATTAGATGTTAGAGAGATGCAGATCAAAAAAACAATGAGATATTATCATGTCTCAGCACAAATAGCAAAGTTCAACAAGACAGAAAATAACAAATGCTGGCAAGGATGTGGAGAGATTAGGACTCTCATACACTGCTGGTGGACTGAAAAATGATACAACCACTGTGGAAAGCAGTATGGTGATTCCTTAAAAAGTTTGGATTAGACATAACATTTAACCCAGCAATCCCATTAGTAGGTATATATCCTAAAGAACTGAGAGCCAGGACAAGAACAGATACATGCACACCCATGTTCATGGAGGTATTATTTACAATAGCCAAAAGATGGAAACAACCTAGGTGCCCATCAACAGAGAAATGAGTAACCAAAATATGGTACATGCACACAATGGAATACTATGCAACAATAAAGAATAAGTTAGAATCTACAAAGCACCACATAATGTGGATGAAGTTGGAAAACATTATGCTGAATGAAATGAGTCAGTCACAGAAGGACAAATATTGATTGTATTAGTTTATTATTGTAAAAAATTCAAGGGAAGGTTTGTACATGGAGGAAATTTTCTTGGTTGGTTACCAAGGGTGGGAGGGGAGGAGAGGGAGCACTACAAAAAAATTAAAAAAAAAAAAAAAAAAAAAAAAAAAAAAAAATATATATATATATATATATATATATATATATAAATTGAAAATTGATGTGTAAGTAGGACATTTCTTTAGATAAGCAGAAATTAAGAGAATTTGTAAAAACCAAAACAGCCTTGCCTTATAAGAATAATCCTTCAGATAGAGAAACAACATCAGACAACAACCTATGATAAAGATACATGATAATATTACCCATATACCCACCCATATAAAAACTTCATAAATTAAAATAAAGCTGCAAAACTGTTAACAGAGAATCTGGTTTCTAAATGAAGACAACTTCAAAAAAAAAAAAAAAGTGAATGAATGGTGTAGTTATAGAACTTCCACATAAATAGCAATTCAAGACAATATTAAGATATAGCAAAGTATATTAAATTTAGGAAGATAATGGAAAATTTCAGAGTAACTACAAAGAAAATTAATAAATTCACTCACCAAAATAAAGAAAAAAAAAAAAAAGAGTCAGTAAACACAAAAAGTACAAGAATGAAGGCTATGAAAAGAATATCCATGTACAAAATAATTCAGCACACAAAAATTAAGCAGAACAAATAAACTCTTAACATCATACACAAAAAGTATAACAAAATGGCAGCAGTGGATTCGTACCCATTGATAATTACACTGAATGTAAATGGGATAAATACACTAGTGAAGAGACAGAGAGAGGTAGAAGGGATTACCAAAAAAAAAAAAAAACCTGTCAATATGTTGTTGCCTTTAAGAGACACGTCTTAAACACAAAGACATAAATAGTTAAAAAGCAAAGGGTGGAAAAATATATAACAATCAAAGGGTTACCAAAAGAGAGCATAAGAGGCAATAATAATCTCTGATAAAATAGACTTTAAGTCAAAATCCATTATATAATGATTAAATGGTCAAGGCACTAAGAAGATATTACAACGGATATTTATGCAACCATTACAGAGTTCCAAAAGAAATAAAAACAAATCCATCAGAATTTAAAAGACAAATAGAAAATTCTATAATAATAGTAAGAGACATTAATGCATCACTTTCTATGATGGACTGAACAACTTGAAAGAAACTCAACAAATATACAGAAGATCTAAATAACACAATCAACCAACTCAACCTCATAGATATACATAGAACACATCACCCAACAGCAGCAAGGTACACATTTTTTCTCCAATGCATGTGACTCATTCTCCAGAATAAACCATATTTTAGGCCCAAACAAACCTCAATAAATTAAATAATATCTAAACATAGAAAACATTTTCTTTGACCACAAAACTATTAAACCAGAAACTAATAGCAGAAAGAACAAATAAAAAATTATATACATTGAAACTGAATAACACCTTCCTTAAAAACAATTGGATAATGGAAGAAATTTAAAATGAAATTTAAAAATTCCTAGAATCAAAAAAGAATGAAAACAAAACATACTGAAATCTGTGGGACTCAGCAAAAGCATGCTCAGAGGAAAATTTATAGCACTGAATGCACATATCAAAAGAGAAGAAAAGTCCAAAATCAGTAACTTAACCTAACAATTTGAATAAATAGAAAAAGAGAAGAAAAAGAAGTCTATAGTTACCAGAAGAAAGGAAGTAATAACAACCAGAGCAGAAATAAATGAAATAGAAAAATAGTAGAAAGTATCAACAAGTCTAGAAGTTGGTTCTTTGGAGCGATCATAAAATGGAAAAACCACTGGCCAAATTGACAAAGGAAAAAAATGCGAAGATGCAAATAACCACAAGAAGAAATAAAAGGGGTAATCTTTCAACAGAACCAACTGAGATAAAAAGGATCATAACAAATATTTATGAAAAACTTTACTCCAACAAATTTTAAAATCAAAAGAAATAGACAAATTTCTAGGACCATGCTACCTACCAAAACATAAAATAAAGGTAGAAATTCTGAAGAGATGTATAACAAAAGAAAAAAATTGAATATGTTATACAGAAAAAAAAAAACCTCCCAACCACTCCCAACCAAAAGAATGTCCCAGGCTAGAGGACTTCACTGGAGAATTCTAACATTCAAAAGAAGACTTGACACCAATAGTATTCAAACTACTCCAGAACATAGAAAAGGAAGCTACTCTCTGATTTATTTTATGATGCAAACATAACCCTTTTGCCTGTCAGGCAAAGATATGACAAGAATAAGAAAATTACAGAACAATGTCCCTAATGAATATAGATATATTTGTGTGTGTGTGTGTGTGTGATTTGGGTAAAGGTTTACAGAGCAAATTTACTTTCCACACAGTGGTT
>NW_006921614.1:19683526-19684161 GCF_000298275.1 Orycteropus afer afer
ATGATCTGTTGTCTCTGAGGCATCATGGCATTGTTGTATTTAGATCTCTGTTAACTGTTTGTGAAGAGCAGCCAAGGGTGATTCAGGCTCTTCTTAGTGTCTTTTTATAGTTGGCCCATTGGTGGAGAAGGAGGTAGTGGCTCTTGCTCAGTATGTGAAGTTGCAGGAGGTGTGGATGTAGTTGTGTCTTATGGGGACTGTTGTTGTATTCCACTCAGTTAGACACAAATTACAATTGAATAAACATCAAAAAACTAAAAGAACATGGACAAAAAACCACACCATCTAATCACACAGGAACAGTAACCAAAAAAAAGAAAAAAGAGAATAAAAGAAGAAAAAACAAGAAAACCTGCAATATCTGTGGATAAGCACTAAGAAAAGAAAAAGTAGAGAAGTAGACTAATGAAGAAAAATGGGAAAATGCAAAAAGAAAAACAAAGAACGGTGTTAACCATGAGATAAAAAGGGGAGGGGGAACACTTAAATATATTTAAAAAAAAAAAAGAAAAGAAAAAAAGAAAAATTTCAACCAGGAACAGGGAAAAGAAAAAATGCTGAAAACTAGGACCTGGGAGGGGAAGATTAAGGATAATAGTAAAAAGGACAAAAGTATTAATAATAATGGTTGTTGC
>NW_006921614.1:19684426-19686087 GCF_000298275.1 Orycteropus afer afer
TTATTCCCCAGCCACTGTTCACAGTCCTCCATGCAGTGCCTGGCTAGCAGGGTGATTTTTAGGTTAATTCTTAGGTCCTACCACCACTCAGGAATCTCCAAGCTGTCTGTGCCGTCAGGATCACTCAGGATCACTGCCAGACTGCAGCTCTGTATTTCTCCTTTTATGGTATTTTCATGCAAATTCTTTGGTTAGTTGGGGTTTAGTCCACATCTATATCCTCCCCTTCAAGGCTCAGGGGTCCAGGATTATCTTCTGTGTCTGTGTTAGTTGGTTCCCTTTCCTTTGTTGAAGAGGGTCTGTGCAGTCTTTCTGCCTAGTCTGCCATCTTGCTGGAACTCAGATACAAGAATTCTTGACAAAATTCTAGCCAACAGAATGCAATAGCTTATTAAAAGAAACATACATCATAATCAAGTGGGATTCATACCAGGGATGCAAGGATGGTGCAACATAAGAAAATCAATCAATGGAATTCACTACATAAATAAAACAAAGGATAAAAATCTCATGATCTTCTTAATCGATGCAGGGAAAAAAAAAATATTTGATATAATTCAACACCTTTCCTGATAAAAACTCTCAGTAAAATAGGATTAGAAGGAAAATTCCTCAACATAATTAAGGGCATATATGCAAAACCAACAGCCAACATTATACTCAAAAGAGGAAGAATTCCCATTGAGAACAAGAAGTAGACTAGGCTGTCCTTTATAACCACTCTTAATCAGTATTGTACTGGAAGTAGTAGGAAAGCAGTGAGGTAAAAAGGGAAATATATGGTGTCCAAATTGGAAAAGAACAGTTAAAACTATCTTTATTTGCAGATGACAGGAACCCGTACATTAAAAAAAATCCAGATAATCCACAACAAAATTACTGAAACTAATAGAAAGATTCAGCAAAATGACAGGGTACAAGGTCAACAACAACACAAAAAACTAATTGGGTTCCTTTACACCAGCAAGGAGAACTCCAGAAAGGAAATCAAGAAACAATACTATTTACAAAAGCCAGGAAAAGGTTAAAATACCTAGCAATGAACCTAACCAGAACATAAAAGATTTAATGAGGAAAACTATAAAAAACTGCTACAATAAACCAGAAGAAACCTATATAAATGGAAAAACATTCCATGCTTGTAGATTGGAAGACTTGACACTGTGAAAATATCAACATTACCCAAAGTGATTTATAGATATAATGCAATCCTGATCCAATTCTAGCAACATTCCTTAATGAAAAGGAAAACTAATCTCTAATTTTATATGCAAAGGAAAGGGGCCTCAGATAGTCAAAGCAATATTGAAGAACAAAGTAGAAGACCTCACACTTACTAATCTCAAACCTTACTATACAGCCACAGTAACCAAAAGAGCCTGGTACTATTTCAGTGAGACACATACACTGATGGAATATAATTGAAAACCCAGAAGTTAATCCATCCATCTACAGGCAGATGATCTTTGACAAAGTTTCAAAGTCCATTCAGTGGGGAAGAAACAATCCCTTTTAAAAATGGAAAAAATGATCACTGACTTTATATGGAAAGGAAAGAGACCTCGAATAAGCAAAATGCTACTGAAGAAGAAAAACAAAGTAGGAGGTCTCACATTGCCGGATCTCAAAACCTACTATACAGCCACAGTAGTCAAAACTGC
>NW_006921614.1:19688227-19729273 GCF_000298275.1 Orycteropus afer afer
GGGGAGCTGCTGCATTGTAAATTTTGGTCAATGTCACGAGACAAAGTATATGTGAACTGCTGTATGAAAAGTGAATTTACTCTGTAAATCTTCACCCAAATCCTAATTAAAAAAAAAAAAAGAAAAAGAAAGAAATGGTGCTGGCAAAACTGGTTATCCATTTGGAAAAAAATGAATCAGAGTCTATACCTCACAGCATGCACGAAATCAACTCAAAATGGAGCCAAGACCTAAATGTCAAAGCTAAAGCTATAAAATTCCTGGAAGACAATATAGAAGCCAAAGTAGAGCAGCTAATTTTTGCCATAAATAGCCTATCAAACACAGCTAAAAAATCATCAACACAAGGCACATTAGAAAAGTGGGGCCTCCTAAAAATTAAATACTTAAGCTCATCAAAAGACTTTACCAAAAGAATAAAAAAGAGAACCTACAAATTGGGAAAGAAATCTTTGGCAATGATGTATCTGACAAGGGTTTAAACTGTAAAAACTGTAGAAAACATTAACAACAACAAAAAACCAGATTATAGACAAAGAAAATGAACAGACACTTCACCAAAGAACATATTCAGGCAGTGTATACATACTTGAAAAGATACTCATGGTCATTATCTATTAAGGAACTGTGGTGGCACAGTGTCTAAGGCATTTGACTATTAACCAGAAGGTTGATGGTTCAAACCCACCAGCCACTCTGCAGAAGGAAGACTGGCAATCTACTTCCATAAAGATTTACCCCTTGGAAAGAAAACTACAAATCAAAGCTACAGTGAGATATCATCTCACTCATGCAGAAATTACAATGGAAAAAAAGAAAAAAGAGAAAACAATAAATGCTGGTGAGGTTATGGGGAGATTGGAACTCATACACTGCTGACTGGGTTGTAAAATGGCATAACCACTATGGAAAAATGTCATAGTGTTTCCTCAAACAGCTGGAAATAGAAATGCCTTATGATCAGGTAATCCCACTCCTAGATACATATACAAGAGATATAAGATCAGTGACATGAATAGATATACACACCTGCATTCATTTCAGCATTATTCATAATAGCAAGAAGATGGAAACGACCTAAGTGCTCTTTAACAGATGAATGTATAAACAAATTGTAGGACATACATACAATAGAATGCTATGCAACTATAAAGAATTATAAGAATTCTACAAAATATAACATGGATCAATCTGGAGGACATTTTGCTGAGTGAAGTAAGTCAATCAAAAAAGGACAAATATTGTATGGTCTTACTATTATAATAAGTCAAGAACAGATACACTCGCAGAAAGCAACACTCATTGGTTATTACCTTCAAAGATGGGAGTATAAGGGAGAATGAATCACTTTCTAGATATTGTTGTTGTTATGTGCCGTCAAGTCGGACCCAACTCATAGCTATCCCTCCTTGGGTTTCCTAGGCAGTATCACTACAGAAGTAGATTGTCCCATCTTCTTTCCGAGGAGTGGCTGGTGGGTTTGAACCACCAGCCTTCTGGTTAGCAATCAAGTGCCTTAGGCACTATGCTACCAGATATTAGCCACTCATATTTTTTGTAATGGGAAAGGCTATAGCAAATATGGGTGAAGTCTGCACAATTTGACCAGAATAAATAAAGACATTAAGATGTACACAAGAAAAAGTGACAATTTTGGTAACTGCTATAGCATAAGCAATTTTGCAACAACAGTCATGACAACCAAAAAATATATGTGTGGTTAAATAGGAGATAAGTATGTAGATATGTATGTAGGAAGGCATACACAAGTATATGCATGTACTCATATACGTGTATCTGTACGCATATGTATATACATATTTGTGTGTGCAACATATATACCCACATATATAAATACAGCAAAGGTGGCACAGTCATGGATACTTTCTAGACATATCTAAACAACTTGGGGGATTGATTTACTGGGTTAAAAGGCTTAGGACCATAATCTCAGGGGACAGGTTTGTCAATTGTCATAACATATTTCATAAAGAAAATGTTCCAAATCCTAGTTTGCTGATTAGTGTTTGGGGTCTTTAAAGCATGCAAGCAGACATCTAAGATACAACTATTGGTTTCTACTCATCAGAAGCAAGAGAGAATAAAGGAAACCAAAGATTCAAAGAAGAAACTAGTCCACAGGACAAATAGCCCACATGAACCATGGCCTATTCTAACTTGAGACTAGAAGAACTAAAAGGTGCTTGGCTCCACTATCAATCGTTCTGACCAGGGACACTGTAGAAGGTCCCAGATAGAATGGGAGAAAAATGTGGAACAAAATTCAATTTCCTAAAAAAAGACCAGTCCTACTAGACCAATATAGACCACAGGAACCCTCAAGACTTGAACTTGGCACTGAAACTACTCCTGGAAGTGTAGCTAAAAGCTACATTGTTTAGTCAAGTGATAGACTGACTTATAAAATACAAATATCTAACAACCTGCAATATGCTGATGCAATGACACAACAGTGCTTGCTGAAAACGAAGAGGATTTGAAGCACTTACTGATGAATTTCAAAGATTGTAACCTTCATTATGGATTATAACTTAGCATAAAGAAAAAAAGAAAAAAATTTGCACAACTGGACCAGTAAGCAACATCATGCTAAATGGAGAAAAGATTGAAGTTGTCAAGGATTTCATTTTACTTGGATCCACAGTCAATGCCAATGGAAGCAGCAATCAATAAATCTAATAACATAATGCATTGAGCAAATCTGCTGCAAAAGACCACTTTAAAGGGCTAAAAAGCAAAGATGTGATTTTGAGGACTAAGGTGTGCCTGATCCATGCCACAGTATTTTCAATTGCCTCATATACACGTGAAAGCTGTATGATGAATAAGGAAGATTGAAGAAGGATTAATGTATTTGATTTTTAGTGTTGACAAAGAATATTGAATGGATTGCCAGGAAAAAGAACAAACATATCTTGGAATAAGTACAATCAGAATGCTCTTAGAAGTGAGGATGTCTAGACCTTGGACATATCAGAAGGGACCAATCCTTGGAGAAGGATATTACACTTGGTAAAGTAGAGCATCAGCGTAAAAGAGCAAGACTCTCAATGAGATGGATTGATATGGTGGCTGAAACAATGGGCTCAAACTTAGCAATGATTATAAGGATGGTACAGGACCCAACAGTATTTTAGTTCTGTTGTATATACAGTCACTATGAGTTGTAACCAACTAGATGACATCTAACAAGAACAACATGCAAATATTTTGGAGCTCTATGTAAATTTAGAAAAAGCAGATAATTCAACACTTCTTCCTGTCATAATACAAACCAGGTGTGCCTTGTCAATTGCTTGATAGGCAGAGAAGAAGGGAAGCTGACTGTCAACTGCTTATTAAATGTTTCAACAACTTCTGCCTTCTAAGCAGAAAAATATAAGTAAGAGAAAATATGAAAATGATGAAACCTTGTTTGTTAGTGATCAACAAAGAATCAGGATGAATGATAATGATGATGATGGTGATTCATCAATCCCTCGAATTATCTGCTGAATGCCTACAGAGTCCAGACAGCTTTCTAGGCATTGGAGTGTCAGCAGTGGGAAAAGCATTTATTGCTGTTTTTGTTAGGTGCAATAGCGTTGGTTCTGACTCTTGGAGACCCTCTGTGCAACAGAATGAAAACACAGCCTGGTCCTCTGCCATCCTCACAATCATTGCTATGCTTGAGTCCATCATCACAACCACTCTGACAATCCGTTCCATTGAGGGTCTTCAGATTTTTCACTGACCCTCTACTTTACTAAACATATTATCCTTCTCTAGGATGTTGTTTCTGACAACATGACCAAAGTACACATGAGACAAAGTCTGGCCATTCTTACTCCTAAGGAGCATTGCAGCTGTACTTTCTCCAAGACAGATTTGTTCTTCTAGCAGTCCATATTATATTCAATATTCTCTACCAACAACACCATTCAAATGCATCAGTTCTTCTGTAGTCTTCCTTATTCATTGTCCAGCTCTCAAATGCGTATAAGGCGATTAGCACTTTAAACAGGTCTTTTTCTTTTTTTTTCCCTAAAGTATATATTTAAACATTTTAAGTTTATTTATGTATTTATATTTTACTTTTTTTGTTTGTGTGCTTGGGGTGCAAATTTACAAAGCAGATTTGTTTTACATGCAACAGTTCATGCACATTTGATTTCATACCCTGATTACCCTCCCCAACCATAAGAAACTTTCCTTCCCTTTCCTCCTAAACAAGTCTTTTGCAGTAGATTTCCTTAGTACAATATGGCATCTGATTTCTTGATTGCTCCTCCCATGGGCATCGATTGTGAATCTAAGTAAAATGAAATTCCTGACAAGTTTAATCTTTTCCCCATTTATTATGATATTGCTTATTGGTCCAGTTGTTAGGATTTTTGTTTTCTTTACATTGATGTGTAATTGATACTGAAGGCTGTAATCTTTGATTTTCACCAGTAAGTACTTCAAGTCTTCTTCAATTTAAGCAAGCAAGTTTGTGTTCTCTGCATATTGAAGATTGTTAATGAGTCTTCCTTCAATTCTGATTCTATGTTCTTCACATAGTCCAGCTTCTTGGATTATTTGTTCAGTACACAGATTAAATAAGTATGGTGAAAGAATACAATACTGACTCATATCTTTTCTGATTTTAAACATGCAGTATCTCCTTGTTCTCTTTGAAGAGGTGCCTCTTGGTTTATGTACAAGTTCCTCATGAACACCCTTAAGTGTTTTGGAATTACCATCTTTCACAAAGTTATCCATAATTTTTTATGATTACACAGTTGATTGCCTTCACAGTCAATAAAACACAGGTAAATACCTTTCCATTATTCTTTCCTTTCAGTCTACATCCCTCTGACATCAGCAATGATATCCATTGTTCCATATCCTATTGTGAATCCAGCTTGAATTTCTGAAAGTTCCTTGTCAATATACTGCTACAAACTACCTTCAGCAAAATTTTACTTACATTTGATATTAATGATATTGTTCAATAATATCTGCATTTCATTAGATCATCTTTCTTTGGAATGGGCACAAATATGTATCTCTTCCCATCAGTTAGCCAGGTAACTATCTTCCAAATTTATTGGCATAAATGAGTGAGTGCCTCCAGTGCTGCATCTTTTGTTGAAATACCTCAGTTGATGTTCTGAAAATTCCTGGAGCCTTCTTTTTCACTAATTCCTTCAGTTCAGCTTGGACTTCTACCTTCAGTACCATTGGTTCTTGACCATATGCTATCTCCTGAAGTGATTGAAAGTTGAATAATAATTTATGGTACAGTGACTCCGTGTATTCCTTCTATCTTCTTTTAATGTTTATTTTTCTTCATTATTTGTGTGTGTGAGTGTGTGTGTGTGTGTGTGTGTGTGATTTGGGTGAAAGTTTACAGAGTAAATTCACTTTCATGCAACAGCTCATGTCCACTTTGTCTCATGACATTGACTGTGATTTCCCACAATGCAACAGCTCCCCTCCCACATCTTCCCCATATTTACCTCTTCCCTGTGTCCTTCCCTCCATGTACTCCTGCCCCAGAGCTGTCTCCCTGTACATAAACAGCCCTTCTATTCTCCCATGATTGTTCTCTCTAAGGAGTGTATCTAACTAATGTAAATGTTCAGCTCTTATGCCTATCTTTTGTTTGGCTGGAATCCACAGGAGTGGATTCAATTCCAGACCTGAAGGGCATCTAGGGACTATAGCCTCAAGGGTTCCATCAGACTCTATCAGATCAGCAAACCTGGTGAGTTTTTTTTTTTTTTTTTTTAATGATTTATAGTTTTGTTCTGCATTGTTCTCCCACTCTATCAAGGATTCTATTAGATCCACCTCCAAGTAGTTGACAGTGGTAGCTGGGCACCATCCAGTTCTGGTCTTAGTTGTATACACTGAGGATTGCATGGTGTGACCATTTATTGGACTAATTGTTCCCATGTGTCTTTAGTTTTCTGCATTCTTCTTTGCTGTGGATGAGGAGAGACACACCATTACATCTAGATGGCCACTTGCAAGCTTTTAAGATCCCTGTAGCTACTTACTAAAGTAGGATGTGCAAAATTGTTTTTCTGTAGTATGTTATGCCAATTGAGTTTGATGTCCAGTGTGACCATGGTCCAGAGCACACAGGTTCAACTACTTATTCCCTTTGGGTAGCTGCCTGTGGCCAAAAAGTGATTACAACCTTGTCTCTTGACAGCTCTTCTATATACCTGAGAATTCTTACATAACATACAGATATACTTGTAGAAACATTGTCTATCAACCCTATACATGATCATGGGTACACTCCCCACTGCATAGACATACCTAATAATTCAGCCTGTCCACTCATCTATCCACCCTTATATCAATGTTTGCCTTCACTGACAATGCAGTACTGTATGTGCAAAAGGGTTCATCTTTGAGACCTAGGAGTGTGAGACCTCCTACTTTGTTCTTCTTCTTCAATAGTGCTTTGCTTATCTGAGGTCTCTTTCTTTTCCATATAAAGTTAGTGATTGGCATTTCCATATCCTTAAAGAATGTTGATGGAATTGGGATCAGAATTGCTTTAGGTCATATTGATATTTTCACAATGTTCAATCTTCCTATCCATGAGCATGGTATGTTCTTTCATTTACTCAGTTCCCTTATGATTTTTTGAAGTAGTTTTTTATAGTTTTCTTTGTACAGGTCTTTTGTGTCCCTGGTAAGATTTATTCCCAAGTGTTTTATTTGTTTGGTAGCTATTGTAAATGGTATTGATTTCTTATTTCTTTTTCAGTAATCTCTTTGCTAGTGTAGAGGAATCCAACTGATTTTTGGATGTTGATCTTGTATCCTGCCACAATGCTAAATCTCTCAATTAGTTCCAGTACTTTTTGTTTGAGTGTTTGTTTTTTAACTGAGTCTCTTGGGTTTTCTAGGTTTAGCATCATATCCTAAGCAAATAGGGATAGTTTGATTTCTTCCTTACCAATTTGGATGCCTTTGATTTCCCTTTCTTGCCTTATTGCCCTGGCTTGAACTTCTAATACAATGTTGAATAGAAGTGGTGACAGAGGGCCTCCTGGTCTGGTTCCTGTCATTATTCTTTATTGTTATATAATATTCCATATCGTGTATGTACCACAGTTTGGTTATCCATTCATCTGTTGATGGACATTTAGGTTCTTTCCATCTCTTTTCTATTTTAAATAGTACTGTGATGAATATGGGTATGAATATATCTATCCATTCCTGCCTCTCACTTCTTTAGGATGTAGACCTATTAATGGGAATGACATTTTCACAATATTCAGACTTCTTACTTATGAAGTTGGCATATTCCTCCACTTATGTAGGTCTCTTGTAGTGTTTTGTAGTTTTCTTTGTACATGTCTTTTGTATCTCTGATAAGATTTATTCTTAAGTATTTTATCTTCTTGATAGCTATTGTAAATGGTATTGTTTTCCTTATTTCCTTTTCAGAAATATCTTTGTTGATGCAGAGGAATCTAACTGATTTTTCTATGTTGATCTTGTATCCTGCCACATTGCTGAATCTTTCTATTAGTTTCAGCAGTTTTTGTGGTTTTCTACATATAGTGTTATACCATCTGCAAATAAAGATAATTTTATTTCTTCTTTGCAAAACTGGATGCCTTTTATTTCTTTTCTTGCCTTATTGACCTGACTAGGACTTATGATGCAATCTTGAATAGAAGTGGTGATAGAAGGCATCCATGCCTGGTTCCCATTCACAAGGGGAATATTTTAAGTCTCTCTCCATTGAGAATAATATTGATGTTGGTTTTGCATATATGCTCTTTGTTATGCTGAAGAATTCCCCTTCTATTCTTATTTTGCTGAGAGTTTTGGTCAGCAATGGGTGTTGGATTTTACCAAATGCTTTTTCTGCATCCATTGATATAGCCATATGGTTCTTTTACTTTGTTTTATTTATGTGGTAGATTAAGCTGATTATTTTTCTACTGTTGAACCATCCTTGCATACCTGCTTTACCTGCTTTGGATCCCACTTGCTCATGGTATATTATTATTATTACTATTATTATTATTTGCTACAATGCTAGATTCTATTGGCTAGAATTTTGTGGAAAACTTTTGTGTGTATATTCATGAGGATACTGGTCTGTAGTTTTCCTTTTTAGTGGTGTCCTACCCTGGTTTTGGTATCAGGGTTATGTTTGTTTCATAGAATGAATTTGGGAGTATGCTCTCCTTTTCCATGTTCTGGAACAGCATGAGTAGGATAGACGTCACCTCTTCTCTGAATATTTGATACAATTTTGCAGTGAAGTCATCTAGGCCAGGCCTTTTTTGTGTGTGGAGATTTTTTTTTTTTTTAATCATCTGTTCAATGTCTTCCTTTGTTATGGGTCTGTTCAAATTTTCTACCTCAGCCTGTGCTAGTTTAGGTAGATCTTATATTTTTAGAAATTTGTTCATTTCTTTAATTTGTTAGAGTACAGTTCTTTATAATATTCTGTTATTATCCTTTTTATATAGGTTGGTTCCATTGTAATATCACTAATTTCATTTATTATTCATGTTCTTTGCATCTCCTTTTTCTTTTCCTTAATTAAATTTGCCAGTGGTTTGTTGATTTTGTTAATTTTTTTGAAGAACCAATTTCTAGTCATGTTGGTTTTTTTTCTACTGTTTTTGTTTAGTTTCATTTATTTCTCCTTTGATCTTTCTTATTTCCTTCCTTCTGGAGACTGAAGATTTGTTACTTTTTTTCTAGTTGTTGGAGTTGTTGGGTTAAGGTGTTGATTTTGGTCCTTTCATCTTGTTTGGTGTGTGCATTAATTGCTATAAATTGACCTCTGAGTACTGCTTTCACTATGTCCCAAAGGTTTTGATATATTGTGGTTTCATTCTCTATTGTTTCTAGGATTTTTTTTTTTTTTTTATTTCACATTTTATTTCTTCTGTTATCCAGAGGTCCTTGAGCAGTGAGTTATTCAGTTCCATGTATTTGAATTATTTTTGCCCTGGTTTTCCTATTGTTGTTTTCTAATTTTATTGCATTGTCATCCCAGAAGATGCTTTGTAGAATTTTGATGTTTTTAAATTATTGAAGCTTGATTTGTGGCCTAATATATGGTATGTTGTTGGTGTTGCTGTTGTTATGCGCCATCGAGTCAGGCCCGACTCATAGTGACTTCTCCTTGGGTTTCCGAGGCAGTATCACTATGGAAGTAGATTGCCCCATCTTCCTTCTGAGGAGTGGCTGGTGAGTTTGAACTGTCAGCCAGCCTTCTGGTTAGCAGTCAAGTGCCTTAGGCACTATGCTACCAGAGCTGCCAATATATGGTATAGTCTGGGAAATGATTCATGTATACTGGAAAAGACAGTGTATTGTGTTTTTGTTGGTTGGAGTGCTCTGTATGTGTCTATGAGGTCAAGTTTGTTGATTGTGTTGTTGAGATCTCCTGTATCTTTGTTGAGTTTTTATTCTAGTAGTTCTGTCCTTCATCAAAAGTGGTATGTTAAAGTCTCCTACTATTATTGCAGTATTATCTATTTCTCCTTTCAATTTAGTTATTGTTTATTTTATGTATTTTGGAGCTTTTTCATTGGGTGCATGAACATTTATTATGGCTTTGTCATTTTGTTCTAATGACCCTTTTATCTTCATTATGATAAAATTGCTTGCTTGTCACTTATCCTGAATTTTGCCTTTAAATCTATTTTATCAGAAATTAATATTGCTACTCCTGTTGTTTTTTGGTTGCCATTAGCTTGATATATTTTTTTCTATCCATTTATTTTTAATTGTTTTTATCTCTGTGTCTAAGGTGAGTCTCTTAAGGCAGCATGTTGATGGGTCTTGTTTTCTCATCCAATATGCCACTCTCCCTTAACAGGTGCATTTTATCAACTCATATTTAGCATAACTATGATAGGTATGAATATATTGCTGTCCTTCTTTTGTGTTTTTCCTTGTAGTGCTGGTGGCTTCTTTGTTCCAAATATTTTTCTGTCCTGAATTCATTTTGTTATCAAGTTTCCTTTTGTTTTCCCCATTATTGTTGGTTTTGTGTTTACTACATCCTTGAGATTGTGTCGTTTCTTGTTTTGGTTAGAAGGTTTATTAATTTTCTTTGAGGTTATCCTCTAGTAAATTCATATCTCTCTAATTTTGAAGAGTCTATTCAATATTGACATCATCCTGACTTCCTCTCCATATGGGATATATATATATATATATATATATTATATATCACTTACACCCTCTACTTGCTTTCTAATTGCTGTCACTTACAGATTTTCTCCCCTGGTTCCTTATTTTGCATTTTGTAAGCTTATTTTAGATTTGAGAATTATTTTCCTGGGTTAGTTCCTGGGTAGTGTTGTCACATATTTTAATCTTAGGTTTTTGTCTTCTCTTACTGGTTTTCAGTTGGAAGAATTCCCTTTTACATTTCCTATAAGGTTGGTCGGGTTTCTACAAATTCACTTAATTTCTATTTGTCTGGGAATGTCCTAATTTTGGCATAACATTTGAGGGACAATTTTGCTGCATATATAATTCTTGGTTGGAAATTTTTTCCTTCAAAATTTTGTTTATGTCATCCTGTTGCCTTCTTGACTGCCTGGTTTCTGCTGAGAAATCAGAACTTAATCTTATCGGTTACCCTTTGTAGGTAGCATTTTGTTTTTCCTGAGCTACTCTCAAGATTCTTTCTTTGTTTTGCATTTTGGAAAGTTTTGAGTTTGGAAAGATGATATGCCTTGGTGATTTTTTCTTGGGAACTGGACAATGAGTAAGGAAGACTGAAGAAGAGTTGATGATTTTGAGTTGTATTGGAAAAGAATGCTAAAAGTACAATAGATTGCTAAAAGGACTAACAGATCTGTCCCAGAAGAAGTGCAACTGGAATGCTCCTTGGAAGTGAGAATGGCCAGACTTCGTCTCACTTACTTTGGTCATGTTGTCAGGAGGAACCATTCCCTGGAGAAGGATATCATGCTTGGGAAAGCGGAGAGTCATCAAAGAAGGAGAAGGCCTTCAATGAGATAGATTGACACAGCAGCTGCAAAGATGGACTCAGGTATAGAAAGGAATGTGAGACTAGCACAGGACCAGGCAGTGTTACGTTCTGTGCATAGTGTCTCTATGAGTCAGATATGACTTGATGGCACCTAATAACAACAGGCTCCACCCCCATCAGCATCCAGGAAAGGGGAGGGAGGGACCCAGACCCCACCCCCACCAGCCAGGAAAGTGGGGGAAAGAGAAGCCAGAGGGGAGACAGAGCAGAGCAGCAGCCAGGTATCCAGGTAAGGGGAGGGAGGGACCCAGACCCCACCCCCACCAGCCAGGAAAGTGGGGGAAAGAGAAGCCAGTGGGGACAACAGAGCAGAGCAGCAGCCAGGCATCCAAGTAAGGGGAGGGTGGAGAGGTTTCAAACAGCTAAGTGAGAGAAATATGTCTGTCAGTTTGTCATACTATTGTGGCTTGCGTGTTGCTCTGAAGCTTGAGGCTGTGCCACCAATGTTTCAAGTGTTGGCAGGGTTGCACATGGTGCACAGATTTCAATGCAGCTTACAGACTGAGACAGACTAGAAAGAAGGAAGAAGCCACCCACTTCTCAAATAATTGGCCAGGGAAAACCTTATGAAAAGCAGAGAAACACTGTCTGATACATTCTTGTGCAACTTTATGAATAGTTCAGAAACATTATCCAATTCTGTGCAGGAGGACAAGCCCCTTAGGTCAGAAGGCTTTCAAAATATGACTAGGAAAGAGCTGTATCATCAGAGCATCAGAGTAGGACCAACCTTTCTGACATGGATAGAGTAAATCTTTTGAGATCTCCATTTGCTGATGTGGCATGACTTAAATTGAGGAGAAACAGCTACAAACATTAATTAATAATAGGAACATGGAATGTATGAAGTATGAATCTAGGAAAATTGGAAGTTGTCAAAAATGAAATGGAAGGCATAAAGATTGATATCATAGGCATTAGTGAGCTGAAATGGACTGTTTTTTTTTTTTTTTTGGGATTTCAACATTTATTTTTAGGAGATGCAATTAAATCCATAAAATGACAAAATGATTTTTCCCTAAGCTATCTCATTTAATTCTCATGAATGCTATTAAGTTAATATATCAACTCTATTTTACTTGGGAGGAAACTGAAGCTTAGAGAGGTTATAATACTTGTCCAAGTTTACAAAGCTAATAAGCAATTGATCTCAGCTTAAAGTTTGCACCCACTCAGTCCAACTCCAGAGCCTAAGTGCTAAATGACTGTGCCATGTTGCCTCTGTAGGACAAAATTTATTTATTTATTTATTTATTTAATAGTTTGTTTTATATTCAATGTTATGTGTATATTTAGTTTCACTCCCCCATTTACCATGGCCAGCCCTAACCCAGTCTCCTCCCCTGCCTGCCCAGTAACCTTTCCCCTGTGCTCCTCATAGTTATGCACCCCTGTCTATCCTGCATTACCTCTGTGTGAATGTCACCCCTCTGGTGCCCCAAGGTCTATTTTTCCAAGGGATGTATTTCCATAGAGTATGTGGGTGTGTCCCCCTGGGTTGAGTGGTCTGCATATACAGCTTGTTAACTATTAGGCTGAGAGCCAATCCCAGAGAATGAGTTTTATTCTAGATGCAGAATGTATTCCAGGGCCATAGTATTGGGGTCTCACCAGACTCCATCCAACCAGTAATTCTGGTCATTATTGAGTTTTTGGATTTGGTTCCACGTTTTTCCTCCTACTTTATCCAGGATCTCTAGATTTGATCCTTTCCTGAGTAGTTGACATTGGTAGCCAGGCACCATCTAGTTCTTCTGGTCTTGAGAGCCATCATGTCCTAGGGTTGATTGCTTCAAAATGCCCTTGGGTTTTTTTTTTTTTTTTCATTCTTCTTCACTTCTGTTGCTAGGAAACCATTGGGTGCATCTTAGACAGCCACTTGAAAGCTTTTAAGACCCTAGTCACTACTCAACAATGTAGGATGAGGAACAAGGCTTTTATGTATTTTGTTGTGTCAGCTGAGTCAGGTGTCCCCAGTACTATGGTCCTGAGACAGTAGATCCATTGGAACTCTCTTCCATAGTGTCTGGGTGTCTGTGAGGGATTTCTCTGTGTCTGTCTTCTGTTGTTTCTGTAAGGATTGCAGGTATTTTGTATCAGTGGTATCTGTGCAAGATTATCCTGCATTGAATCTATCCTTGGTCTATAGTACACTCCTGTTCACTGACCCCCATCTGGTCCTCTCTGGTGTTTATGTCTTTATCTGTAGGCTGGTGTTTGGTATTAATGGTAATGCAATATTGTGGGCATACTGGTTGGTATTATTAGCATCTGTCATCTATCTCCTATGTGCACAATTCAGAATCCTCCCTTTTCCTAATGTTATCATGGCGGTCACAGGTTCTTTCCATATATCCCTCCCCTTACCCATGTCAGCATGTGGGTCCCAAGTAGCCGACAATTAATCCCTCCACTTCCCTCCCCACCGTGGTAACCTAGAACTTGAGTCCCCTTTTGCAAGCAAACCTTTCTTTGTTTTTTTACAGTAATGGGCTCATACAGTATTTGTCCTTCTTCGACTTATTTCACTCAGTATAATGTCTTCCAGGCTCATTCATGTTGTGAGGTGATTCATGTGGCCCTCATTGTTCTTTAATGTAGCATAGTATTCTATTGTGTGTATGTACCATAAGTTGGTTATCCACTCATCCATTGATGGGCATTTAGGTTGTTTCCATCTCTTTGCTATTGTGAATTGTGTGCTGTAACAAACATAGGTGTATATATGTCTGTTCATGTGCTGTCTCTCACCTCTTTAGGATATAGTGCTAGTAATAGAATTGCTGGGTCAAATGGTAATTCTATTTTCAGATTTTTCAGGAAATGCCATACCATATGTCATAATGGTTGTACCATTTTACAATCCCACCAGCCGTGCACAAGAGTTCCAATCTCTCCGCAACTTCAGCAGCATTTGTTGTTTTCTGACCTGTTGAACTTTGCTATTATTGCTGGTATGAGATGATATCTCATCGTTGTTTTGATTTGCATCTTTCTAATGACTAATGATCGTGAGCAGTTTCTCATGTGTTTGTTGGCCGTCAGTATATCATCTTTGGTGAAGTGTCTGTTCAAGTCTTTTGCCCATTTTTGAACTGGGTCATTTGTCTTTTTGGTGTTGAGATGCTGAAGTGTTCTATAGATTTTGGAAATAAATCCTTTATCAGATATGTCATAGGCAAATATTTTCTCCCAGTCTGTAGGTTCTCTTTTTTCCCTTTTGACAAAGTCTTTCATTGGGCATAAGAATTTAATTTTTTAAAAGGTTCCAGTCATCTAGCTTCTCTTCTACTTTCTGTGCATTCTGGGTTATGCTTGATAGTCTATTTATGCCATAAATTAGGCCCCCCAGATTTGCCCTTATTTTATCTTTGATGAATTTTATAGTTTTGGGTTTTACATTTAAGTCTTTGATGCAGCTTGAGTTTCTTTTTTTGTATGGGGTGAGGTATAGGTTTTGTTTCATTTTTCTGCAAGTGCCAGCACCATTTCTTAAAGAAGCTCTCTCTTCCCCCTTTAATGGGTTTTGGATCTTTGTCAAAGATCAGCTGTCCATAGATGGATGGGTCTATATTTGGATTTTCAATTCTGTCCAATAGGTCTATCTGTCTATCATTGTACCAGTACCATGCTGTTCTGACTACTGTGGCTGTATAATAGTTCTTAAGATCCAGGAGTGTGAGACCTCCCACTTTGTTCTTCTTCTTTAGAAGTGCTTTGTTTATCCATGGTCTCTTTCCTTTCCCTATGAAGTTGGTAATTGGTTTTTCCACATCCTTAAAAAATTTTGTTGGAATCTGAATCAGGATTACATTAAATGTGTAGATTGCTTTAGGTAGTATTGACATTTTCACAATATTCAGTCTACCTATCCATGAACAACGCAGTTTCTTCCATTTATGTAGGCCTTTGTTGTCTCTTGTAGCAATGTTTTATTGTTTTCTTTGTATAGGTCTTTTGTGTCTCTGGTAAGGTTTATTCTTAGATATTTTATGTTTTTAGTAGTTATTGTAAATGGTATCGTTTCCCTTATTTTTTATCAGAGGACTCTTTGTTGGTATAGAGGAATCCAACTGATTTTTGTATGTTGACCTTGTATCCTGCCACTTTGCTGAATGTCTCTATTAGTTCCAGTAGTTTTTTATTGAGTGCCTTGGGTTTTCTATGTACAGGATCATATTGTCCACAAATAGAGGTAGTTTTACTTCCTCTATGTCAATATGTATGCATTTTATTTCCCTTTCTTGCCTTATTGCCCTGGCCAGGACTTCCAATACAGTTTTAAGTAGAAGTGGTGATAGAGGACATCCCTGTCTGGTTCCCATTCGTAAGGGAAATGCCTTGAGTCTTTCTCCATTAATAATGATGTTGGCCGTTGGCTTTACGTATATACCTTTTATTATGTTGAGGAACTTCCCTCCTATCCATATTTTGCTGAGAGTTCTGAACAGAAACGGGTGTTGGATTTTATCAAATGCCTTTTCTGCCTTGATTGATATAATCATATGGTTGTTTTCTTTTGTTTTGTTTATGCGGTTGATTACACTGATTGTTTTCTGATGTTGAACCACCTCTGTCAAACTTGTATGAATCCCACTTAGTCAGGGTGTATTAGTTTTTTGATATGTTGTTGGATTCTGTTGGCTAGAAATTTGTTAAAGATTTTTGCATCTATGTTCATGAGGGATATTGGTCTGTAGTTTTCCTTTTTAGTGGTGTCTTTCCCTGGTTTTGGTATCAGTTTTAGATTTGCTTCATAAAACGAGTTTGGGACTATTCCATCTTCTTCTATGTTATGGAATAAGTTGAGTAGCATAGGTGTCAACTCTTCTCTGGATATTTGATAAAATTCTCCGGTGAAGCCATCAGGGTCAGGACTTTTCTTTGTGGGAAGTTTTTTTCTATGACTTGCTCAATTTCTTCTTTTGTTATAGGTCTGTTCAAGTATTCTATCTCTGAGTGACGTAGTTTAGGTAGGTCTTGTGATTCTAGAAACTTGTCCATCTCTTCTAGGTTCTCAAATCTATTGGAGTACAGTTTTTCATAATATTCTGTCAGTATCTTTTTTATTTCAGTTTGTTCTGTTGTAATGACATCCTTTTTGTTTACAATTCTTGTGATTTGGATCTTCTCTTTCTTTTATTTTGTTAGATTTGCCAATAGTTTATTGTTTTTATTAATCTTTTCAAAGAACCAGCCTTTTGTTTTGTTGATTTTCTCTATGTTTTTGTTTTGTTTTGTTTTCTGTTTTATTTATTTCTGCTTTCATCTTTATTATTTCCTTACTTCTAGATGCTGTAGTATTCTTTTGTTGTTATTTTTCTAGTTATTGGAATTGATGAGTTAGAGTGTTGATTTTGTTTCTTTCCTCTTTTTTGATGTATGCATTAATTGGTATAAACTGTCCTCTGAGTACTGCTTTCACTGTGTCCCATAAGTTTTGGTATGATGTATCTTCATTTTCATTTGTTTCTAGGAATTTTTTTATTTCAGTTTTTATTTGTTCTATTACATAGTAGTTTTTGAGCAATAAATTGTTCAGCTTCCATGTTTGATGTTTTTTTCCTTAATCATCCTATTTCTAATTTTATAGCATTGTGGTCTGAGAAGATGCTTTGTAGTATTTCAATGCTTTTGAATTTATTATGTCCTAACATAGATCTATTCTGGAGAAGGATCCATGTGCACTGGAGAAGAATGTGAATTGTGCTTTTGTTGGGTGGAATGCTCTGTATATGTCTATGAAGTAGAGTTGGTTGATTGTATTGTTGAGCTCTTCTGTATATTTGTTGAGTTTTTTTCTAGTTGACCTGTCTCTCTTTGAAAGTGGTGTGTTAAAGACTCTTATCACTATTGTAAAGTTGTCTATTGTCCCTTTTAATTCAGTTAATATTTGCTTAATATGTATTTTGGAGCACTTTCATTGGATGCATAGATATTTACTATTGTAACGTCTTCTTTGTCAGTTGACCCTTTCAGTATTATATAATGTTCTTCTTTATTTTATGAGGTATTTCACCTTAATGTCTCTTTTATCAGAAATTAATATTGCTACTCCTGCTTTATTTTTGACTACTGTTGACTTGGTATATTTTTTTCCATCCCTTAACTTTTAATTAGTTTTTATCTTTGTGTCTAAGGTGGGTCTCTTCTAGGAAGCATATTGATGGGTCTTCTTTTCTTATCTAGTCTGCCACTCTCTTTCTTTTGATTGGTGTATTTATTCATTCACATTGAGTGCAATTAGTGATAGATATTAATTGATTGCTGTCATTCTTTTGTGTGTTTTTGTCGTGTTGTTGGTGTTTCCTTGATCCATATACTTAACTGTGCTGAATTTGATTTGTTGTCAAACTCTTCCTCTCTTCTTTATTGTTGGTTTTGTGTTTATAAAACCCATATGTTTTCCTTCCTTCTGGATTTGCTTAGGGCAATTGTTAATTTTCTCTGTGGTTACCTTGGAGTGAATTCTTGTCTCCACATCTTTGGAACAGTACATTCTACCATTCTATGAGGATATTGTCCTGTTTTCCTCTTCATTTGGAAGTTTGTACCTTGAAGTTTTATTCCCTCTAATAGGTTAGTTGTTGTTGTCATGTGCAGATCGTCTTCCTTGATTTTTAGTGTACAGTATTTTATGGTCTTATTTTGAGTTTCTATTTCTGATTTGATTTTAGTGTTGATGTCACATATCTTTATTTTGTTGATCTCTTTTGTGGGTTCTCTATTGGAAGGACTTCCTCAATCATTTCTTTAGGGTTGGTCTGTTTTTCACAAAATCCCTTAATATTTGTTTGTCTGGGAATGCCTTGATTTTGCCCTCAATTTTGATGGATAATTTGGCTGGATATAGGATTCTTGGTTAGAAGTTCTTTTTCTTCAGTGTTTTATATATTCCATCCCATTGCCTTCTGGCCTGCATGGTTTCTACTGAGTAATCAGAGCTCAGCCTAACTGTTTGATTATTATAAGTAATATTTCTTTTGTCCTGGGCAGCTCTCAGAATTTTTTCTTTTTCTTTAGTTTTGGAGTTTGATTATAATGTGCTTTGGTGTTTTTCTCTCAGGATCTATCTTGTATGTGGTTCTATGAGCATCTGGGATAAATATCTTTTCTTCTTTCATGATATGGGGCAAGTTTTCTGTTAGTAGGTCTTCCACAATTTTCTTGGTGGGTTTTTTGCCTCTTCTTGTTCTGGAATTCCAATGAGGCATATGTTGTTTCTTTTCATGTCATTCCATATAACTCTTAGGTTCTATTTATTTCTCTCAAATCTTTGTTCTGATTTTTCTTCATACAGGCTGGTGTCCAAGGATTTGTCTTCTAGTTGGGATATGTGTTCTTCAGCCAGTTCTATCCTACACTTTTGTGCTTCTACTGTATTGTGTAATTCTGTAACTTTGATATTCATCTTCTGAATTTCTAGCTGCTGTTTTTGTATGAGTTCTGATTGTGCATTAATCTTGTTATTTTTATCTTGAATGATTTTCCTCAGTTATGGTGGGTTGCTCTGCAGTTTTCTTTGTGATGATAGAATCACTGTGTGGAATGTGGATATAGGTCTCTGTTTGTCATAAAGAGGGTTTAGAATTTGAACCGAGATGTATTATGGTGGCTGAATGTGATTTTTTTCTATTGGATAAGTGAGGTTATTGGTGGAGAAGGTGGAAGTGAAAGAGAGAAAGAAGGGAAGCTCCCCGTTGCTCTGGGCAGTTTCTAGGTCTTTGAACAGGCTGCTAATGATGATATGGTACTGTTATTCACAGGCCCACAGCTTGAGCTCAGAAAAGCCTCCTGTTGTTAGGAGTGGTTACTTTCTGCCAGGCTCAGACAAATGCAAAAACCATGCTCTTAGGCCCCTTTATGCCAAAAATCCAACCCAATCCAATTAGCCCACACCATGATCTGCTCCCGAAGTTCCTTTCAGGCCTGTGTACTTGTGGTGCCAATGATCTCTCCGATTGAGTTTCAGGGGTACTGAGGGGAGGGAAATGCCTGCTCGCACTCAGTGGACCCAAGATTACCAACAAAGTCAAGCACTGGCCACAATATGCCAAAAAGCTGGCCCAAGCCCTTTCTAGTGATCTGCTGCAGGAGTTCCTCCCAGGGTCTACTCACTTGTGTCACTAATGGTCTCTGCTCAGGTTTCAGCAGTGCTGGAATTGCCTGCTTGCACCCAGCAGACTCAAGTTTGCTAAAATAGCAGGTGCTGAAAGTATATCCATGGGGTAAGCATTGGTATACTTGTATATATGTGGTATAAGGTATCTATATGGTGTGTCTTCTTCCTTAATCCACAGAGGTCTCTGATGGCCTTTCTCACCTGCTGGTTGGTGCTATGCAGGGCAGACACACCTGTTTTTGTATTTGCCCCTGCCTCTTTCTCCTTTCTAATCCTACTCCCCTGAGCTTGGCTCACTCTGACTCAGTGAGCTGTTCAGAGCACCAGAATACCTATTTCAAACTGCAGCATCTAGTTTTACAGGCACTAAGATGCAAGGGGGAATGAAAGTGGGGACTACTAATCCGATGTCATTTTTCTTCCCTAGTTCTTGCCATTTTGAATCAGACAAGCATATGATTTACTATGCCAGGAATGACAATTTGAAAAGGAATGGCATGACATTCATCATCACAAAGGATGTTTCAAGATCTGTCCTGAAGTATAATGCTGTCAGTGATAGGGTAATATCCATACACCTACAAGGAAGACCAGTTAATATGATGAGTATTCTATTTATGCACCAACCACAAAAGCCAAAAATGAAAAAAATTGAAGATTTTTATCAACTTCTACACTCTGAAATTGACCAAATATGCAGTCAGGATTTATTAATTATCATTGATGACTGGAATACAGAAGTTGGAAACAAAGAAGAATCACCAGTTTGGAAAATTTTGCCTTGGTGACAGAAATAACTCTGGAGACCACATAAAAGACCAATAACTATTCATGCAAATACTTTTTTCAACAATACAAACAGCAGTTCTATGTGTGGATTTTGCCAGAAGGAGTACACAGGTATCAGATTGACTACATCTGTGGAAAGCATCGATGGAAGAGCTCAGTATCTTCAGCCAAAACAAGGCCAGGTGCAAATTGTGGAACAGACCATCAACTGCCCATATGTAAGTTCAACTTGAAGTTGAAGACAATTAAAACAAGTCCATGAGAGCCAAAACATGATCTTGAATATATCCCTCCTGAATTTAGAGACCAACTAAAGAATAAATTTGATGCATTGAACACCAGTGACCGAAAACCAGAAGAATTATGGGATGACATCAAGAACATCATCCATGAAGAAAGCAAGTCATTAAAAAGACCAGAAAAGAAGAAAAGACCAAAATGGATGTCAGAAGAGACTCTGAAACTTGTCCTTGAATGGAGAGCACCTAAAGCAAATGGAAGAAATGACAAGATAAAAGAGCTGAATGGAAGATATCAACAAGTAGCTCAAGCAGACAAAACCAATTATTATAATGAAATATGCAAAGACCTGAAGTTAAAAAACCAAAAGGGAAGAACATGATTGACATTTCTCAAGCTGAAAGAACTGAGGAAAAAATTTAATCCTTGAGTTGCAATGTTGAAAGATTCTATGGGCAAAATATTCAATGATGCAAAAAGCATCAAAAGAAGATGGAAGGAATACACAGAGTCACTGTACCAAAAAGAACTAGTTGATGCTCATCCATTTCAGGAGATGGCATATGATCAAGAACCGATGATATTACTGAAGAAATTACCAAAGAACAAGGCTCCAGGAATAGATGGAATACTCATCAAGATGTTCCAACAAACAGATGCCCCACTGCAAGCACTCAATTAGTGCCTGACACTCAACTGACTGGAAGAGATCCATATTTTTACCCATTCCAAAGAAAGGTGATCCAACAGAATGTGGAATTTATTGAACATAATTTATATCACACACAAGTAAAATCTTACTGAAGATAATTTAAAAACGGTTGCAGCATATATTGACAGAGAACTTCCAGAGGTGCAGGCTGGATTCAGAAGAGGATGTGGAACAAGGGATATTATTGCTGTTGTCAGAAGGATCTTGGCTCAAAGCAAAGAATACCAGAAAGGTGTTTACTTGTGTTTTATTGACTATGCAAAATCATTTGATTGTGTGGATCATAACAAATTGTGTATAACATTGAGAAGAATGGGACCTCCAAAACACTTAATTGTAATTGTGAGGAACTTGTACATAGACAAGGAGGCTGTTGTTCAAACAGAACAAGAGGACACTGTATGGTTTAAAATCAAGTAGGGAGTGTATCAGTGTTGTATCCTTTCACCATACTTATTCAATCTGTACGCTGAGCAAATAATCCAAGAAGCTGGACTATATGAAGAAGAACGTGGCATCAGGATTGGAAGAAGAATCATTAATAATGTGCGATATGCTGATGGCACAACTTTGTTGCTGAAAGCGAGAATGACTGGAGGCACTTACTGATGAAGACTGAAGAATACAGTCTGCAGTATGGATTACATCTCAATATAAAGAAAACAAAAATCCTCACAACTGGACTTATAAGCAGCATCGGGTTGAACGGAGAAAAGATTGAAGTTTTCAAAGACTTCACACATTGCTTAATTCTACAATCAACGCCAATGGAAGTGGCAGTCAGGACATCAGGCAACATGTAACACTGGGCAAATCTGCTGCAAAGGACTTCTTTCAAGTGATGAAGAGCAAAGATGTCTCCTTAAGGACTAAGGTGTGCCTAACACAAGCTGTGGTATTTTCAATTGCCTTATATGTATGTGAGAGCTGGACAGTGAATAAGGAAGACCAAACAAAAGTTAACGCTTTTGAGTTGTGGTGCTGGTGAAGAATGCTGAAAGTGCCGTGGACCGCTAAAAGATCTAACAAATCTGTCTTGGAATAGTGCAGCAGGAATGCTCCTTGGAAGCAATAATGGCCAGACTTCATCTCACCTACTTTGGTCATGTTATCAGAAGGGACATTCCCTGGAGAAGGATGTCATGCTTGGTAAGGTGGAGGGTTGACAAAAGAGGGGAAGGTCCTCAAGGAGATGATGGATTGACACAGTGGCTGTGGCTATGGGATCAAGTATAGCAGAGATCATGGAGCTGGCTTAGGACTGGGCGGTGCTTGTTTGTATGGTTGTTCTTTGTTGTTTTAGGAATTTGCAGTTCTATTCCACATTTTCCTTCCATTCTATCTATTGTAGTTCTGATTAGAACAGCTAGTAATAGTAGCCTGACACCATCTAGTTCTTATCTCAAGGTAGATGAGGCCATTGTTCTTATAGACTGGTGGTCCTATAGAGTACTTTGTTTCTTTGAGTCTTTGGGTTCTTTCTTTCTCTTTTGCTCCAGACAACTACAGACCAATAGATGTTCACATTCTTTTAAGACCAGAGACCCGACACACTAAACTCAGTTGTAGAACGTAATTTTAAGAACTATATTATGCCAATTGACCAAGATATTTTTAAAAATACATTTTCTTGAAATATAATCTATGTACAGTGAAATACACAAAACTAAAGTGATATGAGTCAATGCATTTTTGTTTTTTTGCAGTGTGTCCTCCCTTACCTTCCCACCCTTGCTAATCAACAAAGAAAGTTTCCTTCCATACATAAACCTTTCCTTGATTTCTTACAATAATAAACAAATACTGTATTTGTCCATCTGTGATTGACCTATTTCACTCAGCATAATGTCCTCCAAGTTCATCCATGTTATGTGGTGTTTTGCAGATAATACTTTAGAGTTGCATAGTATTCCATTGTGTGTATATATCATAGTTTGGTTATCTATTCTTTGGTTGATGTGCACGTAGGTTGTTTCCTTTATGCTATTGTAAACAGTGCTGCTATGAACATGGGTGTGCATATAACTGTTCTTGTCCTGGTTCTCACTTCTTTAGGATATATACCTAGTAATGAGATTGCTGGGTCAAATGGTATTTCTAATCCCAGCTTTTTAAAAACTCATCATACTGTTTCCACAGTGGTTTTATCATTTTATGTCCCACAGCAATATATGACAGTCCTGATCTCTCCACATCCTCACCAGCATTTATTTTCTGTCTTGTTGAACTTTGCCATTAGTGCTGGGTGAGATGGTATCTCGTTGTTTTGATTTGCTCTGATGGCTAATGATCATGAGCATTTCTTCATGTATTTGCTGGCCTCCTGAATATCCTATTTGGTGAAGTGTCTATTTATGTCTCTGCCCATTTTTTTTTAATTTGATTGTTAATCTTTTTGTTGTTGAGGTGTTGGAGTTTTCTATAAATGTTAGAGATAAGTTCCTTGCCAGGTATGTAATTATTGACAAGTATGGATTTGTTGCTGTCATTTTGTTACGTGGTTTTTCATGGTGCTCCTGATTTCTTTGCTCCATGTGATTTTCTGTGCTGAACATGTTTTGTTTATGAATCGTGTTATCATTTCTTTTGTTGCTATTGTTTTAGTATTTGCTAAATATTTGTACTGGTTCTCTTTTTTATTCTGATGGGAAAGTTTATCATTTTTCTTTGAAGTTATCCTGTAATTTTTAATTTTCTTCCCAAGTTTCAAACAGTGTGTTCTATCTTGCAATTGTCTTCATTCCCTATCATTTAGAATTTCTGTAAGTACACAGTTTTTTCCTTCTTTTTGGTTTGTAGCTGTCCTTATTTGTCAATTGATGTCTCTGGTTCCTTGTTTACAATCTTGTAAACTTATTTTACTTTGAATACTTGTATAACTGGGTTGGTTTCTGGGTTATGTCATCATGTGTGTTAATGGTTGGTTGTTGTTTGCTGTTGTTGGTTCTTTGTCTAAAGGTCTCCTTTAGCATCTCTTGGAAGGTTGGTCTGGTTTTAACAAATTCTCTTCATTTATGCTTATCTGGAAATTTAATTTCACCATCACCTTTGAGGGACCATTTTGCTGGGTATATAATTCCTGGCTGGAAATTTTCCTCTTTCAGGGTTTTATATATACCATCTCATTATCTTCTTGCCTGTATGGTTTCTGCCAAGAAATCCAAGCTTAGTCTTATTGGTTGCCCCTCGTAGGTAACTTTTCATTTTCCCTGTTCTGATTTCAGGATTCTTTCTTTGTGTTTTGCTTTGGTGAATTTGATGATGATATGTCTTGGTGATTTTCTTTTGGGGTTTATCCTGTTTGGACTTCTTGAATGGATATATTCTCATCTTTCATCATACCAGGCAGGGAAATTCTCTTCCAATAAATCTTTGACAATTTCCTGTGTGGTTTTATTTTTCTTTTCCTGTTCTGGAATTCCAGTTATATGTAGTTATTCCTTTTGATGGTATCCCACATGAATTGCAGGCTTTCCTCATTTTGTTTTGATCTTTTTTTCTGATTGATCCCTTTCCAAAGAAGTATTGAGGTATTTGTCTTCAATCTCATTAATTCTGTTCCATTGCATAGATTCTACTCCTTTGCTCATTTAATGTGTTATCTATTTCTGAATATTTTGGACATCTATCTATAGATTTTGTATCATTTCTAATTTTTCATGTATTTTGTCATTTTGTTCTTGTATTGTCTTTCAAAATTGTTCTAGGGTTTTCTCTGCATTTTCCTCAATTTTGTCAGTGTTTTCCTTGATCTGTCTTTCAATCCATTCAAGTTACCTAAATATAATTATTTTGAATTCCTTATCAAGGAGTTCCAATGCTGCTTCTTCCTCAAGGATGGGTTTTGAATCTGTATCCTGGTCTCTTGTTTCTCCTACTTTATCTTGCTTCTTTGTGTGGACTGTGATGCTCTGTTGTCTCTAAGACACTGAATTTTTGTGTTTATAGTTAATTGGTGATTGTTTGTTCAAGTGACTTGCCCATAATTTTCATTTTCCTCATTTCATTTGGATGTTGTCTATGTAAGCAGGGTACTCCTCTATTCACTAGTTTGAAACACTTATACACACACCATCTGTCTCCTTTCCGTTTGTCAGCCTCCCATATGTCCTTGCTGTCCTTGGCCAATGGAGCCTATTCTTAGGTCCCTGGAATCCAAAAGATAATGCTGTCACTTTAAAATCAAATATGACAGCTTTTTGTAAACATTCCAAATGGTTGCACCCTTGATCACTTTAAATATCCAAAATGGCCACTGCTTGTAAACATTCAAAATTACTGTGCCCTGGATCACTTCAAATACCCAAAATGGCTGTTGCTTGTAAAGAACCATAGTGGCTGTGCCCTCCGGGTAGCCAAAATTCCATGGGTTGTTTCTTTCCTTGCTATTTCCCTTTCTAGTCATAGGATACCTGTGCAGTTATCCCTGTAGCCCTTGGTGACCAGGCCTGAACTTTAGGTCAATTATCAGATCCCAACACTACTTGAAAATATTCAGGCTGTTGGTCCTGTCAGAGTATCTGAGAGTTCACAGCTCAGACTGTCTCTGTACTCACTGTTTTCATTCAGTTTTTTGCACTAGTTGGTGCCTAACCCACTTCTGTATACTTCCTTTCAAAGCTCAGAGCTCCAGGATTATCTTCTCTATCTGTCAATTGATTTCTCTTTTCTTTATTGAGGAGGGTCTGAGTAGCTTGTCTGCCTATTTCACCATCTTACTGGAAGTTGACCAAGATATTTTTAAGACTATGGTACTAATCCTTCAAAATAAGAAATCCAATCCCACAAGATGTTTGGTTATGTCTAAAAAGTCACCATAATTATGTCCCCTAAGTGCTTTTTTATATGTGAATATCCATTGGGTTTTCAATGGCTGATTTTTCAGTAATACATCACCAGGTTTTTCTTCCAAAGCTCCTTGTTGTGGACCAGAATCTCCAACATTTCAGCTAGCAACTGAATCCTTTAACAATCCCACTCAGGGATTCTGACCTAGAATAAGGACTCAAAAAATATTTATGAAAGAAAAGAAGATTGAGGAATTAGAAAGTATGACTCTCTGCATAGCTCAGATAAACGAGCAAGAGAGAAGGACAAAGGGGAAGTAGAATAAAAGTCAGTGAAATGAGGACTGTTGGGACCCTAAATGTTAGCAAGAACAGAGAAAGCTGAAGTGCAAGGTATGTCCTGCTTGCTGCATCATGTGGTCTGATTCATATTGGCTTAATGGGCAGACAGCCAAAATTCTCTTCCAGCAGTAGCTCTGAGGGTAGGAACTGGCTAATCAGACTAGGTTTATTGTTCCAAAGAGTCAAATCAATTTAAAGAGTCTGTATTGCTCTGCAGGCAGTGTGGATGAGCTAGATACAATGACATATAAGCATATACTCTTCCCATAACTGCAGTTTAACTATAAGAGGAATAGTTTCCTGACTCCTTTCCTAAGTGTTATTTGAGTTCATACTATTTTTGAAAGATTAGTGAGTTGCAAATAAAATAAAAATAGTAGAAACAGAAAATCAAGGAAGAAGCTGCCACATGCAAACATGAAACACAATCTCTGTCCTGGAATGTAGATGGAAGATGGAAATCACCAGGCAGGTGAAATGCCACTTAAAAAGAAAAAGGTTAATACTTGTTTAAAAAGGAAAACAGAAGCAATTTAAAACACACACTTGTCTTTGCAGGAAAACCAGAACTTTGGGTAAACAAAACATTAAAATTAAAAGATCCATATGCACTTAATATTGCCTTTAGGCTTAGTTTCACCAAAAGGGAAATATAATATGCTTAAAGAAAATGTATCCAATAAATGAGCCAGCTCTGATAGAAACTTCTCTTCCTGCATCTGAGCCACCCAAGAATTTTCTGAGTTTTTCCTGGAAGTATCTTATCATGTAGCATCTTCTCCCAGTTGTTACTAAAACTGCTAGTTGCTACTAAGAATTAAATATTTACCTGATGTGACTTGTCTTATGGTGTTTGGTTCTATCTTTTGTTAAGTGAAATTACCCTCAAGTTAACCCTAATACATTAGTATTTTCTTACTTATTAGTAGTTTCTAACTAACAGTAACAGCATAATTTTTATCCTATTTATTTCTTTAATTATCCTTATTACATCTCTTAGTCTTACAGACAAAATAATAAATTTTAAAAATAATGAATTTTTAAAAATAAATTTAATAAATATTGGCTTGCATTATTCACAGTTGCCAAAAGGTGAAACAGCTCAAGTGTCCATCAACAGATGAATGGATAAACAAAATGTGGTACACATATAAAATGGAATATTATTCACCCATAAAGAGAAATGAAGTTGTGACTTATGCTATCCCATGGGTGAACCTTGAAAACATGATGCTGAGTGAGATAAGTCAGATACAAAAGGATAAATATTATATGATCTCACTTATATGATATTTCAGGAAAATTCATAAAGAAAAAAGTGATTACCAGGGACTGAGGGTAGACAGAAAGGGAGAGTTATAGCTATGGCATATTAAGCTTCTGTTTGGGGTAATGAAAAATTTGGAAAAAAAAATGGTGATTATAACACAACATGGTGAATATAATTAATGTCACTGAATTGTACACTTAAAAAATGGTTAAAATGGAAAATTTGTGTTGTATATATTTTATCACAATTAAAAATATATATATTGCTTATTTATGTTCAATACGCTGGTGTTTGGTTGTGCCAATGGCCCATTCCACCTATGTATGTATATATTAGAACAGCAATTATGTTATTGCTCATGATTCTGTGGGTTAAGAATTCAGGCAGAGGTCAGCAGAATGACCCATCTCTGCCCCTACATGGATCAGCTGGGGTGCCTGGACTGGTGCTGGGGGTCAAAATGACCATCTTCACTTTTCTGAGCTTTGTGCTAGCTGTTCCAGGACAGGCTGGGTGGCCTGGCTCCTTCACATCACCCCTCCTTCCTCATCCCTCATTGTCCAGTTCTCTACTCTGACTTCTCACAAGGCACTAGTTTCCAAGAAAGAACAAATAGAAGTTGCATAGACCCTACTGAATAACTTCTGTCACATCCTATTAGTCAAAGCTGGTCACATGGTCAGAGCAGATTCAAATTCTTGATAGGAGGATTGGCAGAGTGGCACTGCAAAGAGGGTTTGGGGACAATCTTCAGAAACAATTCCCCATGCAAACCTTCATGAACACTGAAGTTATGAATAAGCTTTACTTTTTTATGTTAATGACTATGGGCTAAATAAAAGACATTGGCTGGAAAAAGTTTATGTCAGCTATGCATAGGGATCTTAAGCTACAAGACTCTTCTGTAGTTTCCCTCTCTTTCATACAAAACTGAAGCCTGGTACTTAAGTAAAGGCTTAAGGCTATGACAATAAGACAATTTCTGCTACTAGCTTTGCCACTTTGTTTATTCATCAAGTCAGTGATTTTCAAAGCTTTCCACAAAAATTACCCTAGAATCAGAGGAGAGTTGAAGTGTAACCCCAGGAAGACTGGATCTATATTAAAAGTACATTTCTTTAATGTCTCAAATTCTACCTAAGAATTCATGTAAATTTTACTTATAATCCATAAAATGTCTGTATTTGCTGTAATAAAAATCCATGCTCTTCTCCTCTAAGTCCACGAATAGAGTTGATGCTGTAGGAAGTATGCTAAAGGGAAGAGCATCCCAGTCCTTGCTTGCAGCTCTGCTGCAGACCCACAGAGTGAAAGTTTTGTACTGTCTCCTTCCACCATCACTCCCATGATTATTGTTAGAGTCTAAGGAGCCCTGCTCAGGGCCAGATGAAGTAGGGCTCAATACATGCAGAAAAGCAAGCCCAAGACAGTCAGCTTAATGATTGAGTGGGTATTATTAAATGTGGACAGGAAACTCAAAAACCAAGGAAGAGAGTGGTTCCTGCTTACCACTCAGGGGCAAGGAGTGGGAATATCTTTACAAGGGGAAACTCTCATTCATGACAACCACAGAGAAATTATGACTGTGAGACATTTCAAGGTATCAGATAAAGTGGTAGTTGTTAAATATTTACTGAGCAGTTGCTTCATGCCAGGCACTGGGCTGAGTGGGAGAAGCTTAAGACATGGTCTCTGCCATCAGGGATCTTACAGATTGACTCAGTGAATGAAACTTCCCAAAGGGAAAGATGCCTCTCCCATTCTCCACTCTTAAGAGTCAAATGAACAGTGTGGACAGGAAGTGCTAAGAGGACAAACAGGGCTCAGTGCATCTCAGAAAGAAAGCCTGATTGCTGCTATGTGCCCTGTCTTTTGTGTTGCTTAAGATGGTGATTCTCAAAGTGCATTCCTTGGACCAAAACATCAGCATCACCTACACACTTGTTACAAATGAAAATTCCCAGGCCTCTCCACAGATCTACTGAATCAGAAACTCTGGGGTGGGGCCTAGAAATCATCATTTTAACAAGCCCTCCAAATGCTTCTGATGTAGATCAAGGTTTAAGATCCTCTGGCCTAGGGTTTCACCCCTTGTGAAAGACACTCCATGAAATATGAATTGGTCCTGACCTTACACCACACCTGTGGTAGTTAAGGTTGTGTGTCAACTTAGCTGGGCCTGCTTTTGAGTGTCTAGGCAGCTGGTTGTAGTTATTCCCCATGATGAGATTGGTAATCAACTCCATGGTGGAATCTACTGGAGCAGCTGAGCCTTAGGGATGTGGTCTATTCCCAGTATAGAAGGAGAAGTTTTGGGAATAATCTGCAGGTTTTGAAATGCTTGAATCCTGCATGTAAGTGAGTCATTGTTCAGCAGCCTGCCAGGTTGTTTGCTTGGGACTCTTAATGGACTTGAATCAGTGGCCTGTCATGTGGTTTGGTAATATTGGGACTGTGCCTTTGTACTCGTTGACCTTGGCTTTGTCAGCCTCAGCAGCCAGCAACTACCTGAGTGAAGAAATCCTCCAGCTTCAGTGGGCCAGGAGCAAGAGGCAGAGGTGAAGCCCAAGGTTGAGGGGCTTTCACCCAAACCATAGAGCCTGGCACTTTGAACTCGGACATCCAGCTTCCTCAACTGTAACAGAATTTGTTTGTTAAAGTCACTATTTGTGGTATTTTCTGATAGAGCAGCATGAAGTAACCAAAACAACACCACAGTCTCATCTGTCTTCTTCAGAAAATATCAGGTGACAGACATCCAGTCTTTCAAGATGACCACTTCCTCTAGCCTGGCTCCCCTGGAATGATCTTTTTTTGGTTGGCAACATCAATGATGAGGAATGGAAGGGAGGGTAAAGAAGCAAGACAAAAGGGAAGGACAGAGGGGTTCTGGAGTCTGGAGCAGGGTGAGTGTCTCAGGGCAGGGGGGCCTCCCTTTGTGCTCTCAATGCATTATTCTAGGGCAAAGGAAGAAAGTTAAGATGGTAGGATAACACCCTCCCCTTCTTCCAAGGAGGCACTAACCAGGCAAGAAAGGCTATTTCTGAGACAGTAATGATAGTAGAATGTTGGCATAGGAATCTCAGGAATAAAGATGTTTCTCACTCTTATAGGTAAAAAGTATCAAGACTTACAAAGATGCCGAAGCCAGCTTCATCCAGAAACTAAACAACGTTCACCAAAAGGGACCTTGAAGCTCACTAAGTGAGCAGTTCTAAGCATTTTGTCTTATGAAGACATAGTCCCTGTCATCAAGAATCTTACAGGGTTTTTGGGGGACAGAAGCCTTTATTTTCCTCTAATTAAATAATACATAGATCCCATTAGAGAAAACTGACTTGCTTCCACAGCATAACTTGTTGAAGTGAGAAGAGGGATTCAAGCCTGCTTGGTTCACCCCAGCCACCCCTTGATACCAGCTCTGCCTCCCCACCTAAGGGTATTCTTAAAGTTCCCTTACTCAACCCTGAACCACAGTTTGGAAGTACAGAGATGGAAAGCAACTGCATGAAGGCCCCAAAGCCATGGAGAGATGAAGTCAGACCTGGGACCTAGGGTGCAAGGCTCCAGACAATGTTATTTCCACTGCCCCGTACCATCTGAAACTTGAGAATTCCTCAGAAAACTGTCATAGGGCTTTCCAGCTGAAATTTATTTAGTATCTTGGGCTTCATCACACATGACTAACTTTCCAGAGGTCCAGGAGGAGCCTTGTGTTACATAGAAGAGGGTGTTTGAGACACCACAGGGAGATATCCCAAATAGGACATACCTGGTCTGAAGTGGTTCTGGCCCAACCACTGTTCCTCCAACCCCTGACTGCTCTCCCAATTTCTTCAGAAGTGAACACAAAAGTTTCCATCCACAGATGTGTCTTGTTTCTCCTGCCTCTCTCAGTTCTTTGCGTTCCCCAGCCACACTTCAGTGGCTCACAGTTCTCAGAAATTGCCCATAACAAAAGAGTATGATCTTATCACTTTGGGAAAATTTGGTGTCCTCTGAACTACAATACTTGTGTAAGAACCTAAACCAGCAGGCATTTGACCATGCTCATTGAATGAAGAAAGCAGTACTAGGGCAGTTGCTGCCCCTGCCTGCCTTATTACTGAGAGCCATGTCTTTCATTTTCTCAGCAGTTTGCAGCTCCCATGGCACTTCCACATTGTTATTTTATTTGATCCACTCTATAACCTGAAATGTAGGCAGGAGGCATCTTCGTATCATCATCTTACAGCTGGGCAAGGTGAAGCTCACAGGAGAATTGGGACGACCAAAGCTAATTTTCCACCACAACTTGTGTCTTGAGCCTTCATGCTGTAAGGTCCAGTTCAAGAGGAGGATTCCAGAAACTAGATATCGAGGGGCAAGTGGTCCACCGCCTTAGATCCTGCAAGAGGAAGTGGTTATGCAGGGGCCATCACATGCCTTGCTTCTGATGCAAGGCATCTCAAGACCCAGCTGAAGCCCAGTCTCTCCTGATGCTAACAAGGGTCTTCCTGCACCATTGTCACCTACAGCACTACCTATACCATCAAACACTGGATGTCCTTTACCATTTCTTTGAAGTAAGATTGGTTTCTGTCTCCTCTACTAGGCCAATAGCACGTACTCTGTTCTAGTGCTACAATGTGATAGGTTCTTTCAAGCCAATAACAGGTACCCAGTCACACCATATACTTCAATTTTCTGCTAGGATAGGAAATCTCATGGTTTTGGAAATTCCCTGGTCTGAACTCATGTCTGCATAAAGTTACCTGGTGAACATGGGTGATATAGGCTGAGAGTCATGTGTATTACTTTGGAATGAAGATTCTCCTGAGAAGTTGGTGGAATGAGAGTTTGCTCACTGGAAAACTGTGCTTTGACTCTTCTGTAAAATTCATACAACCAGAAGAGGTGGAGGCCACCAATGACAGGAACTCATCTAAGCCCCAAGAGTCTGCGGAGTTCTCTCACTGTCACAACTCTCCCACATCGGACTGTCCCATGACCTAACATTACCCACAGACATTTCACACCAACATTATCCCTGCAGACCAGGCAGAGATTCTCTATCACCTGATCAACCATGGGTCGTTTGACTCAGTCCTTATTACTACACCCACCTATCATAGGATCTGAATTTCCAAGATGAGACTTGGGGTCCCAATGATGTGAATTTAGTTGAGGAACTAGACTTACTGAGCCTCACTGCTCCCATGTGCAAAAGGAGATAAAAATAGTTCACTCAAGTGGTTGTGAAAATTAAATGAGTCACATATTTGAACATGTTAAAGCCCTATACAATTATTGAGCCTTGTCATCATTCCTTCCCTACTTTTCTGGAGGAGGAAAAAAATCATTTATTTATTCATTCCTTTATTTTTGTTCAGGTCATTTCTGCTTTCCTGGGATAAATTCCTTGACAGAGGGAGCCTTGTTTTATATGCCTTTGTTATCCCTCTATCTCCTATCCCTATTCTTCTGCCCCATCCTTGAACTGCCTAGCATCAAACAAATTATGTAGTAAGTGATCTATATGTTTGAAAGAAAGTTTGGCTACCATGCAGAAAGAATCCAAGGGTAGTTGGCTGTTTTTATGTGCTCATCAAGTTTTCTTTCTCATTTTGACTCTTCATCCTCAAAGCTCTCTCACCCTCCCTAATATTCAGCCCAGCCACTCTCCTATTCCTAGGAGGCAGCAAACCACATATTCCTCTTAGAAAGTGCACCCAGCCAAAGACCAAAATTATTGTTTATGCAAACAGGTGGAAAATGCATTTGATTTACAAATGTGTGGTTGAGTAATTCCACTTTCATGAGCCACAAGGAAAACTGCTCTTGAAATCCTTCCTGAAGTTAACTTAGAGTCAGACCACCATAGCTGAGTTTTGTGAAAGAGGAATCTGAGCTTTTAGGGGGGAACAAAGATCGAAAGAGAACAATGTCTTCCTTTGATCAAGTTGCTCCTCAAGAAGAGCTAGGCTTGAGAGAAAGACACTGAACACTTTGCACAAGGACCTTTCTTCTCTCTATTCATTGCTTCAGGCCTAGTGTCCCAAAAAGAGGTCTTGAAGGTTTTGTCAGAGCAAGAGATATGTCTTTAGGACCTTAAGGATAGGACTATGTCCTTAAGGAGGGTAGGACATCATCATGGCCATCCTAGGTTACCACAGAAGATGGAGGCCAGCAGTGCTGGGACCTCAGTTATCCAATTACCACATTATTCAAACTCGTATTTCATTTGGTCTTCATGACAATCCTGTGAGGCAGATTGGGAGAGTATCACTGTTTTCATTTAACAGAGAGGCAAAGGGATTTGTCAAAATGTGTACAAATAAATAGCCAAGGCCCATGTGAATTTCCATATTGTAGGCTGTGCTTCTGGGAACTGGGTTTTAGGTCCACAATGATCAAGACTTTAGGAGTCCATAGTCTTGCTTTCTACAGTGTGTGTTCTAGAGAACAATACAAGGTGCAGTGCCACAAGCAGCTCCTAAGCAGCTCCCATGATCTTTCCTAAGCTTGCCTCAAGTGAAAGCTTCTCTCTCAGCACAGGGCAGTCTTAGGACTCCTGGCTCCTGCACAGGTGCTGGGCATTCTTCTTTAGGGCTAGGGTATTACATTAAGGGCAACAGTACTCTGCTCCTCATCCACACTCAATGGGGCTTTGGTAACTACAAGGAGATTGTTTAGTGATCAAACTTGCCAAACCTCAGACTTTTGCAGGAATGACTTGCTAGGGACTCTGCACAGTGCTCTGGTTTTGAACTTACAATAAGCTCAAATGAATCAGATTTCTGCCCAAAATCTTAGTTTGTGACCTACACACTAAGTATCCTTTAAAAAAGCACAACAGGACTCCAGTAAGATGGTGGAATAGTCAGACAAGCTACACAGACACTCTTTAACAAATAAAAGAGAAACAATTGACAGAGATACAGAAGATAATCCTAGAGCCCTGAGCATTGCAAGGAAATATACAGACGTGGATTAGGCACAACTACAGGAAAATCTGAACAAAAACAGTGAGTTCAAAAATGGTCAGGGCAGTGGACTATCAGCAACTCTGATGGGACCAACAGCCTGAATATTTCCAAGTGGTGTTGTGACCTGAGAATTGACCTAAAGATCAGCTCTGGTCTCTAAAGTTTGCAGGGATGACTGTGCTGATGACCTATGACTAGGCCCCTATGACTAGGAAGGAAAACAGTAAGTTGGAAGACAACCTGAGCTGTGGACTTTTGGCTGTCTGGAGTGGGCTGCCATTTTGATTGTTTACAAGCAGTGGCCATTTTGGATATTTAAATTGACCAAGGTTGCAGCCATTTTGAATATTTACAAGTGGTGGACATTTTGGATATTTATAGTGATTGAGGGTGCATCCATTTTGAATGTTTACAAGCAGTGGTCAATTTGGATTTTAAACTGAGACCATTCTCATTCAGATTCCAAGGAGCTAAGAATAAGCTCCATTTGCCAAGGACACCAGGGATATATGGGAGGCAGACAATGGGAAAGGAGACAAGTGGTGAGTGTATAAGTGCTGCCAAATAGAGAATAGAGGAGGACAGCACAGTACCCTGCTTATGCAGATAATATACAAACAAGGAAAACAAAAATCATGGGCAAGTTACTCCAACATATAATTACAAATTAAATATAAACACAAAATGTCACAATGCCTCAGAGAAAACAGAGCATTACACCATATAAAGAAGCAACATAAAGTAGCAGAAACAAGAGACCAGGAAACAGACCTAAAGCACATCCCTGAGAAAGAGGCAGCATTAGAACTCCCTGATAAGGAATTTAATGAATTAAGAGACAGATCAAGGAAAATACTGACAAAATTGAGGAAAACACATATAAGACCCTAGAATAACTTTGAAAGAAAATACAAAAACAAAATGACAAAATAAATGAAAAATTAGAAATGATACAAAGTCAACAGATAGAAATCCAGAAGATTAATACTAAATTTCCAGAAACAGATAACACATTGAATGGACAAAGTAATAGAGTTGAATCAATGAAAGACAGAATTAGTGAGATTGAAGACAAATACCTCAATACTTCTTTGGAAAGGGATCAATCAGAAAAAAGATCAAAATAAAATGAAGAAAGCCTAAGGTCCATGGGGGATACCATCAAAAGGAATAACCTATATGTCATTGGAATTCCAGAGCAGGAAGAGAATAATGAAACCACAGAAAAAAATTATTGAAGATTTGTTGGAAGAGAATTTTCCTGGTATGAAGAAAGATGAGAATATATCTATTCAAGAAGTCTAACAAACCCCAAATAGGATAGACCCCAAAAGAAAATCACCCAGACATATCATCATCAAATTCACCAAAAGCAAAGACAAAGAAACGAAGCGAGAAGACAATTGGATGGTGTATATATATATACATATATATAGTTGTTGTTGTTGTTATGTGCCGTCAAGTCAAACCCAACTCGTAGCGACCCCTCCTTGGGTTTCCGAGGCAGTATCACTACGGAAGTAGGATTGCCCAACCTTCCTTCCGAGGAGTGGCTTGTGGGTTTGAACCGCCAGCCGTCTGGTTAGCAGGCAAGTGTCTTAGCCCCTAAGCTAAATCCTGAAAGAGAAAAATTTCCAACCAAGAATTATATACTCAGCAAAATTGTCCCTCATATAAGATGGTGAAATTAGGACCTTTCCAGATCAGCAGAAATTAATGGAATTTGTTAAAACCACTCCAAAAAGAGATGCTAAAAGGAGTCCTTTGGACAAAGAACAAACAACAACTGACAATTAACACACATGATGACATAAACTCAGAAACAAACCCAGTTATAGAAGTATCCAAAGTAAATAAACCTACAAAATTGTAAACAGGTAACCAAAGACATCGATTGATAAATGAGGAGAAAAAAGAGGGAAAAAATTGTGTCATTACAGAACTTCTAAATGGTAGGGAAGTCAAGACAACTATAAGATAGAATGGACTGTCCTAAACTTGGGAAGAAAATTATAAATCAAGGACAACTTCAATGAAAAATTAAAAACCTTCATTTCAAAAGTAAAAAAGAGGACCAGCACAAATATTTAGCATACACTAAAACAATACAACAAAGGAAGTGATAACACAATTCATAAACAAAATGAGCTCAGCACAGAAATTATATGAAACAAATAATTCAACACCATGAAAAAGCACATAACAGAATGACAACAACAAATTAATACTTGTCGATAATTACATATCTGGCAAGGGATTCACCTCTAAAATTTATAGAAAATTCCAACAACTCAACAACAAAAAAATCAACAATCTAGGTAAAAACTAGGCAGAAGACATGAATAGACACTTCACCAAAAAGGATGTTCAGGTGGCCAGCAAACACCTGAAGGAAATGCTCACGATCATTAGCCATCAGAGAGATGCAAATCAAAACAACAATGAGATATCATCTCACCCCAGCACTAATGGCAAAGTCCAACAAGACAGAAAATAACAAATGCTGGTGAGGATGTGAAGAGGTTGGGACTCTCATACCCTGCTGGTGGGCCTGTCAAATGATACAACCACTGTGGAAAACAGTATGGCAGTTCCTTGAAAACCTGGAATTAGAAATACCATTTGACCCAGCAATCCCATACTAGGTATATATCCTGAAGAAGTGAGAGAAATGATAAGAACAGATACATGCACAGTCATGTTCATCATAACACTATTTACAATATCAAAAAGATGGAAAAAACCTACATGTCCATCAACAGAAGAATGGATAATCGAACTATGGTACATACACACAATGGAATACCATGCAATACTAAAGAAAAACATAGAGAGCATTCTGGTAAGATGGCAGAATAGGCAGACAGACTGCACAGACCCTCTTCAACAAAGAAAAAGGGAACCAATTAACACAGATACAGATGATGATCCTGTACCCCTGAACTTTGAAGGAAAGGATATAGAAGTGGACTAAGCTCCAACTAGTAGAAGAACTTGCAGGAAAACACCAAAAATGGAGACATATGGAGCTGCGGTCTGTCAGCTATCCTGACAACACAGACAGATTGGATATTGCCAAGTGGTGTTAGGGCCTAAGATTTAATCTAAAAATATGCCATGCTAACCATGGGCTGCTGCAGAGGACTGCACTGGTGGCTGGTGAATAAAAGGGGAAACAGCAAAGAGGAAGGTGAGATGAGCTGTGGACTTTTACCTGTCCAGAGGGCAGAGCCATTTTGAATGTTTACAAGCAGTTTGACCATTTTGGATATTTAAAGTAACAGTGCTCTCCAGGATTCCAGGGACATAAGAATAGGCTCCAGGAACTACAACGACGTTCCAGATGCCAATGACTGGAAAGGTGCGATATTCCTCTTGTTACTCTTATATGCTACATCCTCTTGGTAAACGGAGGTGCAGCCATCCCTCACTCCCACCCACCTTCTGCGCAGGCAAGAATTTCATCCCAGTTTGTGTGCTCAGATGGATCCTAAGTGCCCTGCCCCACCCTGCCCAGATTTTTTCTTTCCCCCCCCTTTTTTTTTTAGTTTGTTTTTGTCTGTTTTAAAATTATCGTTATTACTTTGTCCTTTTTATTATTATTATTCTTTTCTCAGGTTCTAGTTTTCGTCTTTTTCTCTCTTCTCCATTCCTGGTTCCCATTTTTTTCTTTCTCATGTTTAATCAAATTCCTTGATTTTCTTTTTGAATTTTTCCCATTTTTTTCTCTATTGTTCTCCTACTCTACCTCTTTTCTCTTATTGCCCTCTCCCTAGATATTGTTTTTTTTTTTAACTTTTTTCTTTTTTTTTTGGTTATTGTTCCTGTGTGTTTAAGTGATGTGTTTTTTTGTTCACTTGCTTTTACTGTTTTGATGGTTATTTGATTTTTTTTTTTTTTTTGTCTAACTGAGTGGGAAATAGCAACAGTGCCCATATGACACAACTACACCCTCACTGGCTACAGCTTCTCTTACTGAATGAGAGCCACCACTTCGTTCTTCACCAACTTGCCAATGATAAATGAGCACAAAGAAGAGCCTGACTCACCCTTAACTGCTCTTCACAAACAGTTAATAGAGATCTCAATACAAAAATGTCACAACATCTCGGACACAACAGACCATCACAGTCCATATAAAGAAACAAGATAAAGTAGTAGAAACAAGGGAGCAGGAAACAGACCCAGAACACATCCCTGAGGAAGAAGCAACATTGGAACCCCCTGATAAGGAATTCAAAAGAATTATATTTAGGTATCTTCAAAGGACTGAAAAAAGATCAAAGAAAACTCTGACAAAATTAAGGAAAACAGAAAAAACCCTAGAACAATTTAGAAAGAAAATACAGGAACAAAATGACAAAATAAATGAAAAATTAGAAATGATAGAAAATCTACAGATAGAAATCCAGAATATTAATACTGAATTTTCAGAAATAGATAAAAAATTGAAAGGGCAAAGAAGTAGAATTGAATCAATGGAGGGATTAATGAGATTGAAGACAAATACCTGAATACTTCTTTGGAAAGAGATCGATCAGATAAAAGGACAAAACAAAATGAAGAAAACCTAAGGTTCATGTGGGATACCATCAAAGGTAATAACCTACATATAATCAGAATTCCAGAACAGGAAGAGAAAAATAAAACCACTGAGAAAATTGTCCAAAATTTGTTGGAAGAGAACTTCCCTGATATGATGAACGATGAGAATATATCCATTCAGGAAGTGCAACAAACTCCAAGGAGGATAGATCCAAAAAGAAAATCACCAAGACATATTATCATGAAACTCATCAAAACCAAAGACAAAAAAAGAATCCTGAAAGCAGCATGGGAAAAAATGAAAAGTTACTTACAAAGCACAATCAATAAAAATAAGTTTTGATTTCTCAGCAGAAACCATGCAAGTGAGAAGGCAATGGGATGGTATATAAAATACTGAAAGAGAAAAATTTACAATGAAGAATTATATACCAGGAAAAATTGTCCCTCAATTATGATGGTGAAATTAGGAGATTTCCAGATAAGCAGAAATTAAAGGAATTTGTTAAAACCAGACCAACCTCATAAGAAATAATAAAAAGAGTCCTTTGAACAGAGAACCAATAATAGCAAACAACAACTGACTATTAATACACAAGATGACATAACCCAGAAAACAGCACAGCAATGGATGTATCCAAAGTAAAATAAGCTTACAACATTGTAAACAGGGAACCAGAGTCATCAATTGGCAAATGAGGACAACTACAAACCAAAAAAAGGGGAAAAATAGTGTAGTTACAGAACTTCTAAATGGTGAGGAAGTCAAGAGAGTTGCAAAATAGAATACATTGTTCTAAACTCAGGGAGAAAATTATAAATCACAGGGTAACCTTAAAGAAAAATGGTAAACTTTCACATCACAATAAAAAAAGAGGGCAAGCACAAATATTTAGAAAATATTCAAACAATAGCAACAAAGGAAATGATAACATGATTCATAAACATAATAAGCTCGACATAGAAAATTATATGGAACAAAGAATGCAGGAACACCATGAAAAAACACCTAACAAAATGACAGCAACAAATTCATACTTGTTGATAATTACACTGAATGTTAAAGGATTAAATGCATCATTCAAGGGAAGGAGAGTTGTAGACTGGATATGAAAACATAACCTATCAATGTGTTGCCTATAGGAGACACATCTTAGAGACAATTACAAAAATAGATAAAAATTAAAGATTGGAAAAAGATATATGAAGTAAATGGCAAACAAAAAAGAGTAGGAGAGGCAATAGTAATTTCTGATCAAATTGACTTTAAGACAAAAATCACCATAAGAGACAAGGAAGGACATTATATAATAATTAAAGGATCAATTGAACAGGGAGATATAACCATAATAAATATCTATGGATCCAATGACTCAAACTCACTGCCTTTGAGTTGGATCCAACTCATAGAAACCCCTGCTTGGGTTTCTGATGAGGTATCACTGTGGAAGTAGATTGCCCAACCTTCCTTCTGAGGAGTAGCTGGTGGGTTTGAAGTGTGAGCTTTCTGATTAACAATCAAATGCCTTAGGCACAACAACACCAGAGCTCACATGGACCCAATTAAAAAGCCCAAAAATACATAAATAAGACTTTAAAAGATTTGAAAAGGGAAATAGATGACACCACAACAATAGTGGGAGACTTTAATACACCACTTTCAGTGAAAGATAGAACAACTGGAAAGAAATTCAGCAAAGTTGCAGAAGAGCTAAAAAATACAATCCATTAACTTAACCTTATAAACATCTACAGAGCACTTCATGCAACAACAGCACAATATACATTCTTTTCCAGTGCATATGGAACATTCTCCAGGATAGCCATAAGTTAAGCCATAAAGGAAGCCTTAATAAATTTAAAAAGATTGAAATACTGCAAAGTATCTTCTCAAATCACAATGCTATGAAATTAGGAATCAGCAATAGGTTGATCAATGGAAAAAGAGCAAACACATGGAAACTGAACAACACCCTCATTAAGAAAGACTGGGTAAAAGAAGAAATAAAAAAATGAAATTAAAAAATTCCTCAATCAAATTCCCAGGTGTATAGTAGAGCTGACAAGGGGCAAGGTTATGGTCATTGCTTGGTCACAGCCAGCTACCCAGAGGGACCGAGTAGTTGATCCTGTGGGCTTGGGACCATAGTCGCAGGGGACATCAAGCTCAATTGGCATAACATACTATACAAAACGTTGTTCCACCTACTACTTTGGCGAG
>NW_006921614.1:19750524-19775689 GCF_000298275.1 Orycteropus afer afer
AGAAGGGACCATTCCCTGGAGAAGGATGTCATGCTTGGTAGGGTGGAGGGTCGATGAAAGATGGGGAGGCCTTCAACAAGATGGATTGACATGGTGGCTACGATGATGGGCCCAAGTACAGCAGGGATTGTTGGGCTGGCGCGGGATCGGGCAGTGTTTTGTTCTGCTGTGCATGGGGTCGCTAAGAATCGGAAAAGACTCGACGGCACTTAACAACAACAACAACAATCCCTTGCCATATTGTCCCTTAAAGTGGGTCTTAAAAAGGTTTATTTACAATGATGTACAATTGCACACTTGCAATTTGGAAATTACATACTCAACAGCAGTGACTACTAGTTGAATTAAATGTCTTTGCCTCTAGCTTATTATTTTATTATTTTTTAAAATGTATTTTATTGCAATATAATTTATGTACAGTGAAATACACAAAACTAAAGTGACATGGGCCAATGCATTTTATTTTACAGTGTTTCCTCCCTCCCCTCCCACCCCAGTAACCAACAAAATTCCCTTCCATATAAATCTTTCCTTTACTTTTTACAATAATGAACTAATATTGTATTTGCCCATATGTGATTGACTTATTTCACTCAGCATAATGTCATCTAAGTTCATCCATGTTATGCGGTGTTTTGCACATAATACCTTATTCTTTAGGGTTGTATAGTATTCCATTGTGTGGTTGTATAGTATTCCATTCCATGGACCAATTGGTTATACATTCTGCTGTTGATGTACACATAAGTCGTTTCCATCTTTTTGCTGTTGTAAATAGTGCTGTGATGAACATGGGTGTGCATATATCTGTTCTTGTCCTGACTCTCACTTCTTTAAGATATATACCTAGTAAAGAGATTGCTGGGTCCAATGGTATTTCTAATTCTAACTTTTTAAGGAATCTCTATACTGTTTTACCCAGTGATTGTATCATTTTTCAGTCCCGCCAACAGTGTATGAATGTCCCAATCTCTCCACATCCTCACCAGCATTTGTTATTTTCTGTCTTGTTGAACTTTGCCATTAGTGCTGGGATGAGATGGTATCTCTTTGTTGTTTTGATTTCCATCTCTTTGATGGTTAATGATCATGAGCATTTCTTCGTATATTTGCTGGCCACCTGTGTATCCTCTTTGGTGAAGTGTCCATTTATGTTTTCTGCTCATTTTTTAACTGGATTGTTAATCATTTTTTTTTGTTGAGGTGTTGGAATTTTCTATACATTTTAGAGATAAGTCCCTTGCCAGATATGTAATTATCGACCAGTATGAATCTGTTGCTGTCATTTTGTTATGTGCCTTTACATGGTGTTCATTTCTTTGTTCCATATAATTTTCTGTGCTGAGCTCGTTTTGTTTCTGAATCGTGTTATCTCTATGTTCATTGCTATTGTTTTAGTATTTGCTAAATATTTATTCTGGTCCTCTTTTTTATTTTGATGTGGAAGTTTATCATTTTTCTTTGAGGTTGCTCTGTAATTTATAATTTCTTCCAAAGTTTAGAACAGTTCATTCTATCTTGTAGCTGTCTTGACTTTGCTACCATTTAGCAGTTCTGTAACCACATTGTTTTTTCCCTCTTTTTGGTTTGTAGTTGTCTTCATTTGTCAATTGATGTCTCTAGTTCCCCTATTTAGGAGCTCTGGTAGCATAGTGCCTAAGGCACTTGAGTGTTAACCAGAAGCCTGGAGGTTCAAACCCACCAGCCACTCCTCAGAAGGAAGATGGGGCAATCTACTTCCATAGTGATACTGCTTCAGAAACCCAAGGAGGGGTGCTATGAGTCAGGTCTGACTTGACAGCACATAACAACAACAACAGTTCCCTGTTTATAATCTTGTAGGTTTGTTTACTTTGGATACTTCTATAACTGGGTTGGTTTCTGGGTTATGTCATCATGTGTGTTATCAGTCACTTGTTGTTTGCTGTTGCTGCTTCTCTGTCCGACTCCCTTTAGCATCTCTTGTAAGGTTGGCCTGGTTTTAACAAATTTCCCTAATTTCTGCTTATCTACAAATGTCCTAATTTCATCATTATATTTGAGGGACAATTTTGCTGGATATGTAATTCTTGGTTGGAAATTTTTCTCTTTCAGGGTTTTATATATACCATCCCATTGTCTTCTCACCTGTATGGTTTCTGCCAAGGAATCTGACCTCATTCTTATTGGTTGCCCCTTGTAGATAACTTTTCATTTTTCCCTTGCTACTTTCAGGGTTATTTCTTTGTCTTTGGTTTTGGTGAATTTGATGATGATATGTCTGGGTGATTTTCTTTTGGGATCTATCCTGCTGGGAGTTTGTTGGACTTCTTGAATAGATATATTCTCATCTTTCGTCATACCAGGAAAATTCTCTTCCAACAGATCTTTGACAATTTTTTCTGTGGCTTTATTTGTCTCTTCCTGTTCTGGAATTCCAATGACATATAGGTTATTCCTTTTGATAATATCTCACATGAACCTTAGGCTTTCTTCATTTGTTTTGATCTTTTTTCCTGACTGTTCTCATTCCAAAGAAGTATTGAGGTATTTGCCTTTAATCTCATTAATTCTGTCTTTCTTTGATTCAATTCTACTCCTTTGCCTATTCAATGTGTTATTTATTTCTGAAAATTTAGTATTAGTCTTCTGGATTTCTGTCTGTAGATTTTGTATTATTTCTAATTTTTCATTTATTTTGTCATTTTTTTCTTATATTATCTTTAAAATTGTTCTAGGGTTTTCTCTGCGTTTTCCTCCATTTCGTCAGTGTTTTCCTTGCTCTCTAAATTTATTGAAGGTACCTAAATATAATTCTTCTGAATTTCCTATTAGGGAGTTCTAATGCTGTGTCTTCCTCAGGGATGTGTTCTGGGTCTGTATTCTGGTCCCTTGTTTCTCCTGCTTTATCTTGCTTCTTTATGTGAACTGTGAGGCTCCATTTTCTCTGAGGAATTGTGACATTTTTGTGTTTATATTTCATTGGTGATTGTATGTTGGAGTGACTTGCCCAAGATTTTCATTTTCTTTGTTTTGTTCATATGTTATCTACATAAGGAGGGGACTATGCTATGTTCCTCTATTCACTAGTTGGCAGGCAGCACTTATACACTCACCAACTGTCTCCTTTCCTGTTGTCTGCCTCCCATATGTCCCTGTTGTCCTTGGCAAGTCGAGCCTATTCTTAGGTCACTGGAATCCAAATGAGAATGCTGTTACTTTAAAATCCAAAATGGCCACCTCTTGTAAAAATTCAAGAGGGCTGTGTCCATCCTTGGTCACTTTAAATATCCAAAATGGCCACACTTGTAAACAATCAAAATGGCTGCACCCTCTGGACAGCCAAATATCCAAAGCTCATGTTGTCTCCTTCCTTGCTGTTTCCCTTCCTAGTGAAAGACCACCAGCACAGTTGTCCCTGCAGCCCTTGGCTACCAGGTCCCAATACCACTTGGAAATATTCAGGCTGTCGGTCCTGTCAGAGTAGCTGACAGTCCACTGCTCCAACTGTCTCCACACTCACTGTTTTCATTCAGGTTTTTCCACAACTTGGTGCCTAATCCACTTCTGTATTCTTCCTCTTTCAAAGCTCAGGGCCCCAGGATTATCCTCTGTATCTCTATCAATTGGTTTCTCTTTTCTTTGTTGAAGAAGGTCTGTGTAGCTTTTCTGCCTATTCCTCCTTCTTACCAGAAGTCTAAAACAATTTTTTTTTTTTTTTTTAACATCTTCAACCTCTCTGACTCTTTTTCCTTCATCTGTGGGACTGCAGTACTAAAAGGTTGTTATGGGGAATACATATGATAATATGTTGTAAACATCTTAGCACTAGGCCTGATACATTATAAATGCTCAATATCTGCTGCTGTACTTTGGTCTCCTCACTGAAACTATTTTTCTGATGTCCCCTAGCACAGCCCTCCTTCCACACATCCTTGTGGTAAAGCCTTACCAACTAGTCAGTCCAAATATTACTCTCTCTGCAGAAATCACATAGTTGTGTGGTCTTACACTAGTACAAGATGCCATCAAGTCAACTCTTATTCTTGAAAAATTCCTGTGTGTCAGAGTTGAACTGTACTACACAGGGATTTCAAGTGGATTTTTCAGAAGTAGATCACAGATTTTTCTTCTGAGGCAACTCTGGTGGACTCTAACTTCCAAACTTTTGGTTAACAGCCAAGTGTGTAAATTGTTTGCAACATCCAGAGACTTCTGTGTAGACATAGATTATTGACAATCCCTGGCCTCCAGCTCAAGCTTGGCTGTCAGTACATCTACGTAAGCTTTCTCCACATTGGTGGCCACGGCCTTCTTCCCATCTTCACAGAAGCTCTCTCAAGTGTTCACCATCCTTCATATGCCCCCATTTCACATTCATTCTTTTCCACACCACAAGAATCACACTGATCCCATCAAAAAGCTTCTGCTCAAGCTTTCCCAGAATATGGTCCCTCAAATCCTCCTTGACACCTATCCCGATTCTGGGCACAACTTGTGCTTGCTCCCAACATCAATACTGGTACTGTAGAGAATGGGATTCAAAATCTGTTAATGGAATAGTAAACTTTTTTCTATACTCTTAATAGCTAGATGAACTTGAGCTAAACACAGGGTTTTGGTGAAGATCATATGATATGATGTTTGTGAAAGTACTTTGTACCTTGTAAAACCATATACAGATATCAATTATAATTACAGATGACATTTTTCATTCCCTTGCCTGCAACAGTTTTTCTTGGGTCATAAATTCCTAACAGAGGCATGCCTTTATACAATAACTAGTTGAAGTCCCAATAAGTGCATGATAAGCATGTTTTATGATGATAGTCACAAAGGTGAACTTATAATATGGACTTTTCTTATAATACAGCTTTTCTTTTTTCAAAGTGTATATAATACAAATGGGAGGCTCTGGTGGCATAGTGCCTAAGGCATTTGACAGCTAACCAGAAGGCTGGCAGTTCACACCCACTGGCCACTCCTTGGAAGGAAAATTGGGCAATCTACTTCCATAGTGATACTGCCTTGGAAACCCAAGGAGGGGTCATTATGAGTTGGATCTGACTCAATGGTAGTGAATTTTTCTGAGTATATAATACAAATATCCAATCACTTATATTTATATAATCATATAAGCATACTTAAAAATGCAAATATATCTAGTCCTACAGTCTTTAAAATCCAGATTAGCTAAACACATGCATCTAAAGACATCTGAGATCTGTGTGCTTTTGTGTACGTATCCCACTAATACTCTGATGGATAAACAATCTACTTGAAAATGTTCAGGTGTTTTTGTCATACTTACTTGGATACCACCTTTAAGCCTGCATGTCCTCATGGAAGGGTGTAAGTTCCTGATATCTGTCCATAAATGTATTATGTGCACTGCAGATAAGAGCTGTGTGTGTTGCAGTCACCTCAGCAAGGTCTGCACGTGTGCCTGGAGTTTCTGCCATTCTTATCAGGAGCAACTGGTACCATCTATCCCCACATAAACACTCAGGGAGTAGGAAGGAAAAAGGCTTTAAACATTTGCTTTCCTTTACAAGACAACCAACAAAATGTTGTTGAGAACCTGCAAGCAACATAATTTGTCATGATTCTAGTGCTGGGCAAAGTATAAACACCTAAAGCATTCTCTTAAAGAGGACATCTGGGAAGCCCAGGTCTCCCAGATGTTTTCACAAATTCTTTCCTGGGGAAGGAGGAGGAAGGCTTGCCCTGCTGAACTCTTTCTCCTCCTGTTCTTTTCTTGATATAGTGCTCTACTAAAAGTCATTTGGGTTAGAGCTGGTACATGTGAACCAGTGAGAAAGGGGAATTTAATGCAACATTATTCCCTTTCCTTTTCTTTAAAGGACACTCATATTGAAGTAGTGACATTTCATGGGCCTGCAACAGGCTGTCAAAAGTGAAAAATAGCAGAACCTCAGTATATGTGATATACCTGAAGCCAGGGGTTGGTTAACAAGCAGGAAATGGGCAGAAGATTCAGAGTTGTGTGAATTAGAGTTTGTCTCAGACTATACTTATTTTGTGGTTAACATTGGGGTTCTCAAGGAAAAAGACTTTTTGTTGGGAAATACTTTGAAATTTGAATTTTTTTTTTTTTTTTTTTTCCTCTAGTGTGATATGGAGAAGCCCTAGAGAGGACGTAGTCTGGAGAAGTGGAAAGGATTTTTATCATGGGTGAATTATTACCTGAGTTCAGGTTTAAGTTTGACCACTGAGTAATTCTATAGATTTAGTTTCTGGGCATTAGTTTCCACAACAATAAATTATGAGATGAATGAGAATGTTACTGTTTCTCCCCTACTTATTCCATGTAAAATTGCAGTGAGTTTTAATGGAGAAAATATTGAGAAATTTACCATTCTTGTAATCGTGGTGACTTTTCTAATTTTCCCATTGGAATTTGTAAGTAATTATTAAAGGAGCTTTGGTGGGGTAGTGCCTTAGGCATTTGACTGCTAACCAGAAAGCTGGTGGTTCAAACCCACCAGCCAATCCTCGGAACGAAGGTTGGGCAATCTATTTCCATAGTGATACTGCCTCAGAAACCCAAGGAGGGGTCACTATGATTATTAGATAAGAAACAGAGAAGTCATGTAAACTTCCAGCTCTTTTTTAGATCAGCCCTGAATTATTTCCAGTTGTATAGATGACTACCTTTACTTTGGTTCTAAGTCTTTTTTTTTTTTTTTTTTTTTTTTAGCAAGTTATAAACTTCTTCCTTTTATTTTATTTTCAGTTAAACTGTATTCATTAAAGTGTATTTACAATAATAATAAAAAAAGCCTTGTGGTACAAAACCCAAAAGGATATCTGAGGTATAAATACAAGTATATTTTAAATAATAATCTTTATCATGCTTTATCTATGTTTGTAAGCATTGTGGACATGTATACACATTTCTTAATAGAGTGGTATATACAACATACAATCTTACAAATCTGAAAGCCATTAAAATTGAATATACAGGTATATTTTCATGAGGAACATGGATAACCAAAATACTCAAATTTTAAAACTGTAATCGGCTCCCCCTCTTCCAAATTTTTCAAGAACCTTTAACATAACACTGACGACAGTCACTAGATTATAACAAAATAAACATCCTTCTTACAACTCTCATTCATACATTATTCACTTTTAATCCATACAAAATAAATTTATTAATACTCTCTCTTGAATCATTTTACCATTACAGTAAAACCTGTATAAAGACCACCCTTCCAAAAAACTGCTGCTTTTTCTTTCAAACTGTAATTACTATTTTCCATTACTGCTAGTATATATTCCAAGGGCATTATAAAGAAAAAGAAAAGTAGGAAATACTAAAAAAAAAAATTAGGTCTTCATACCAGAAAACTTATTTGCCAATAAGGACAAATCCAGATAATAAACATGTGCAGCTTTCAGAAATGCTGTTAACAAATGGGAAAAAAAAAAAAAAAAAAAGAGAGAGAGAGAGAGAGAGAGAGAGAAACAACTTCTGTGGTTGGGTTAAATTTATAGAGATTTCCCTGGGAGGTACATAGTTCCCTTTGTCTTAAAGAGTTTCTATTATAAACATGAAAATGCAAATTCTAAGAGGTAAAAAGTTTTGATGCTTGATTCAGGAGTAAATGCTAGAAGGTTCAGTTTTCAACCTAAAAATATTGTATTTTGGAACCAGGAAGGGTGATGGTAGTTTGTGGTGGTGTTGGCAAGGTATTCATCCCTGAAGTAATCTATTCTGGTTAAAAACTATCAACACTATTTGTAATCAGGTCTAAAACCAAACTGCATTGGAAGCAGAATATAAGAATAACTCTACTACAATTAGTTTGATGGTAAAGAAGAGGTTGGTGAAGATGGAAAATGCCTAATAATGAGGGGAAAAATATTAAATGGACAAGGGTGTTGGGTTTCCTTTCTGGATGAACACAAGGGTAGTGAAAGATTCCAGGTTAAACTAAACGTGATGCACAAATATCCTTCTTGCTGACATCTCAATGAGCCAGACACTGCATTCCAATCTACACTTTTACATTTAGTTCTATGTCTTGAGAAGGTTTGATTGGATTTGGGAACAAGATACCTTTATCAGGCAATCTCTCCACAAGTTAATTCAGTGGAGAAGGGGCTGAAAGACACCCTCCCTGATCTTTGTCACCAAACCTCACATCATACCCCTTCTTCCTTACATCAGGGGCTCCCCCAGAGCAATATTCAGTTCCTTCTTCATACTGCTTCCCACTACCTGTTATGTGTACACTAGCATTCATAATATCACTATTCACACAGTGAAAAGGAAGAAACAACTCAACTGTCTACCAACATATGAATGGATAAGCAAAATATAGTCTTTCTACACAATGGAATATTATTCTGTTTTAAAGAGAAATGAAGTTCTGGTACATACTACAATATGGTTGTAAGGGACGAACCTTGAAAACATTATGCTGAGTGAAATAAATCAATCACAAAGGACAAATACAATATGATTCTACTTATATGAAATATCTAAGACAGATAAATATGTAGAAACCAAAGGCTATTGTTAGTGGATACTAGAGTCTGTGGGAAGAGAGGAAATTATCACTTAAAGTGTGATGGGTTGCTATTTCATGTGATGCAAAAAACTAAAAATAGAGTGGTGATGATTGCATCACATGGTGAGTGTAATTAAAATCCCTGAATGGTTAAAATGACAAATGTTTTGTTAATAAATTTTACAACATCAAAATTTTTAAAAAAATACAAAAAGCATTTGTAGATTAACATAACTTTTATAAGAAAATTTGATCTGAGTTTATCATCTTACCAGCTTACTACCTTCTGAGAGATTTAAGGGATTAATTTGTCCTTATTTAAAAATCTAAACCCCAGATTTGTTTCTAAATTATCAAGAAAGATGTAAGAATCTTAGACATGAATAGAATATTATTGTTAGCTCAGTTTTTATGTTGCTTTTATTTATCCTAACCATATGCTATGTCTCTCTAGTCCTAGCTCCCTCTCATGTCAATGCTCCAGCTGTGTCATCAGCAAGTGTTGTACAGCTAGCATCAGTCCTGCCCTAATAGTGGCAGTGTTGAGGACATTGCCAACAGCCTGTCCACATGGGCAGTCCTGTAAATGATCCTTACTAAATGGAAGTCTTGCACTGTAAGGCTGACTTGAATTTGTGTGTATCATTGAACTCAGGCTGTGCTGATGCTCATGCAGCAGCTGGGCAGTATATGTGTGATCTGCTTTTGCAAGGAAAACTGCCCCTACTGAAAATTTAGCCATTGCTTTATTATACCCAGTGGATAAGCCACAAAAGGTGGCAGCAAGGTAACTAGAAAAGGAACTCTAGAGAAGGCTTAGTTTTAGTCTAAGCCATATCTTTCCTCACCTGAACTTCTGCAATGGCCTCCTGACTGACCTCTCAACTTGCCCCAGCTTCTTTGCAATATGTGCTTTTTATTAAAGTGAGAGAAATCACCATTAATTTTAAAATGAAGTCCAAAATCTTTAATGTAGTTCATAAGGCCCAGTGGCCCTCACTGAATTTTCTCCATAACAATGGTGCCTTGGGGAGCTCATGCTTTCCCCACATCAGGATATATATACAGTATATCCTTCCTTTTGGAAGATTGATTCTTCACCCTCCCCAGTCCCTATCCCTACCCCCAATATAGTTAATTTCCCCTTATTTTCAGATTTCAATTCAAACTTCATTCTCTGAAGAAGTTTCCTTGATCTCTCAGACTTCATAAGAGTTTATAAATCTGTATTTGACTTTATTACTTGATAACTGTCACAACCCCAAAATTTTGCAAGTGCCACAAAAGCATAGTATGGATAATAAACACTTAGTTGATTGCAAACACAGCACTCAGAGGCACTTGTTGAGTAGGCAGAACCATTTATAAGAACATGTTATCAGATTCTGGCTAGGATAGCAGCTTAGTTACATACACCGTAATGTCCCCTAAAACAAAGACTCAATAAACTATTTAAAAGAGAGACAAATAATAATCTCAGACCCCTGAACAACACTGAAGGTTTGAAGAATCAGACAACACACCAACTGTTAAAGATAGATAGAATTAAAACAGCAGAAATACACAGAACCATGGATTTTCTGTGACCTGTCTGCTGGCCCCCTGTACCTTTGTCCTTTTGAGATGACAGCAAGCATCATCCCCAGGTAAGGAGCAACTATTGGTCACTCTCCATTTGGAGGAAAGAAGAGTGAAGAAAATCAAAGATGTGGGGAAATAATTACTCCAAAGACATAATTGACCACACAAGCCACAGTTTCCACTAGCCTGAGACTAGTAGAACTAAATGGTGCCTGGCTGTCACTACTGACCACTTGGATCAAGACCATAAAATGTTCTGGAATGAATGGGAGAAAAATGTAGAACAAAATTCAAAATCATGAAAAAGGCTAGACTTACTGGTCTGATAGAGACTGGTGGAACCTTCAAGACTGTGGTCCTTAGATACACTTTTAATTTAGAACTGAACCTACCACTATGGATCACCTTGCAGCCAAACAATAGACAGGCCTATAAAGTGAACCATAACACTTGTGTGGAACATATTTCTGACAAAAATTAACCATATAAGACAAAAAGGATAATATTTGCATCAAAACAAAGCTCAGAAGGCAGATAAAAGCAGAAAAGAAAGATGAATGGACATGGGGAACCCAGAGTGGAAGTGGGAAGAGTACTGTCACTTTGAGGGAATTGCAATTAATGTTATGAAAAAAATTTTTTTAAATTGTTTAATGGAAAACTAATTTGCTCTGTAAGCTTCCACCCAACCCACAATAAAATAAATTGTTTTAAGAACTGTTTCTTTCATTTTTTTAAAGGACTGTATACCTACACACATACATGCACACAAATTCTTGCTCTGTCTCTTTAGTACAGTACTGTATGCAGTTACTTCTATTATTACTTTATTATTATAGTTAAGATGTTTTAATGTATATGGAAGTGTTTTTTAAGTGTTTTATATGCGTAAAACTAAAACAAAAATTACTAACTCGAGTCAGTTCCAACTCATAGCGACCCCTCCTTGGGTTTCCAAGGTGGTATCACTATGGAAATAGATTGCCCAACCTTCCTTCCAAGGAGTGGCTGGTAGATTTGAACCACTATCCTTCTAGTTAGTGGTCAAATGCCTTAGGCACTATGCCACCAAAGCACTAGAAAAGTAAAATATATACTATTTATAAAGATAAACACTTGGTTTACTGATACAAAATAAAAACCATATGTACCTGTTCCAATTTACCTATGAATCTGAGTTAAAGACAGACTTAGAAACAGATATCATTTGTAATCTGAAGACTACCTGTATTAGGAATCACAGAAAAGGAAGAGAAAGAAGTACTGAAAGAATCTTTGAAAAATTAATCACAGAATACTTCCCAATTATCATAAAAAGCAAGATTATCATTCAAGAAGCTGAGTGAACACCATGTAGGACAGACCTCAAGGGAAAGTCACCAAGATATATCAAAATCAAACTCTCCAGAGCTAAAGACAAGAAAAAATTTTGGAAGCAGCATGTAAAGAGTGAATTACCACATACAAAGATAGTTTTATAAGAATAAGCTCTGACTTCTCACCAGAAACTATGCAAGCAAGAAGATAATGGGTTGGCATGTCCAAAGTCATTAAAGGAAAGAACTTTCAACCAAGAATTATATAAACCAAAAAACAAAACAACCCATTGTCTTTGGGTCAATTCCAATTCATAGGAAACTCCATTGGATTTCCAAGGAGGTAAATCTTTATGGAATAGATTGCCCCAACTTCCTTCCATTGAGTGGCTGGTGAGTTTGAACTGCCAACCTTCTGATTAGCAGTCAAATGCCTTAGGTACTGCACCACTAGAGTGCCTTAGAATTACATATCCAGTAAAATTTTATTCAAAATCAAGAAAGAAATTAGGACATTTGTAGGCAAGCAGAAATTAGGAGAATTTGTAACCAAGAGATCAGCCCAGCAAGATATATTAATTGAAGTTCTTCAGATAGAAAACCATTGACAACAAACAACAATCTGAGGTAAAGCCACATGACAACATCACTCTGATGCCAAGCCAGGTGAGGACATCACAACAGTAAGATAAAGTTAAAAATGACTATGTTGTCATTGTTGTTGTGTGCCATTGAGTCAAACCTGACTCATAACGACCCCTCCTTGGGTTTCTGAGGCAGTATCACTATGGAAGTAGATTGCCCCATCTTCCTTCTGAGGAGTGGCTGGTGGGTTTGAACCACCAGCCTTCTGGTTAGCAGTCATGTGCCTTAGACACTATGCTACCAGAGCTCCCAAAAATTATAGGGAATTTGATATGCAATGTTGTAACTGAAAATAACATCAAAACAAAAGAAAGAATGAATGAGGTAGTTATAAAACTTCCATGAAGAAGTTAAAACAATTTCAAGACATAACAGACTGCTTTAATTGAACGATATTAAACTTGAACCTCATGGTAACTACAAAGAAAATTTACTGATATACTCTCAAAGCATAGAAGAAAAACAGAAAGATTTATATGATAGTTGTAGCTGTGTGTCAACTTGGCTGGACCACAATTCTGTGTGGTTTAAGCAATTGTGATGTGAGTTATTCCCATGATAGGATCAGATATATATGTTTTGAGCAGCCAATCTGTTGAAAGAGAGTTTTCCTAGAAGTGTGGCCTGCTTCCAATATGTTTATGGACATCCTAGGAAAAGAGACACTCTTCTGTGGATCAGGATCCTATTGTGCCACCTACAATCCACCATTCAGCTTAGAGATCTTGGATTTGCCACTCATTGGAGTCAACAGCCAGTATACTGCCTGCCAACCATGAGCTTGTCAGCCTCTAAAGATGTGTGAGTCAGGAAAAGCCCTCAGTTTGACGTTTGATCCAAGAACTTGAGACTTGCCACCTTCTATAAGTGTGTGAGCAATTTTCCTAGGATAAATTTCTCTTTCTCTATATGTACATATAAGCTTTACAGGTTTTTATTCTCTAGAGAACCCACCCTAAAACATTTGGTACCAGGAGTGGTTCTAGAGAGACAAAAATCATAAAGATGGGTTTCCTAAATTGTTTCTCACTGATTCTGCTCTGGTTCTCCAATTTGATTAATCATAAAGGCACTGGTGACCCTGCCTCTGTTAGTAAAGGGGGCCCTACTAATATGTGGCATGAGGTGTCAACATTAATATGCAAAATAGCACCACCAATAGATCAAGTACTTTTGAGAAGTGAGGCTCTGGGCAATCGCATATTTGATACTTTACTGCAATTTTGTCAGCAGGAGGAGTATAAGGAAGCTGGTTGGTTGGTCCTACTTATGCTAGACACAGTGGTGAAAGAGCAAGATGAGTTTAGGGCTGCTGAGTCACAGCTCAAGGACTGCATAAAAGACCTCAATGTTTCCAGTTGTGCTCTGAAAGAAAGCCTTATTTCTTCTAGTAATAGAGCTGATATTGCCAAAAAACAAACCCAGAGTCTTATTGTAAGGGCAGCTGAATTACAACACCAATTAAATTGCCAGCCCAGAATAGTGTCTGAAGTTAAAGTGAGGGCATTGATTGGGAAAGAAATGGGATCCTGAAACCAGGAATGTGAACATATGGCCAGATATTCAGGAAGATGAGGATATGGAGCCTGTAAATTCTGTTGAATCCCTCCCATATGAAGGGATTACTGTAAAGCCATTATTCCTTCCAGCTCAGTTTGATGGGATTAACCCAACTGTTCCTGCTGGGTCATTGTCTGAGATAGATGCCATGGAAGACATTGCTGAATGTTCTCAAGAACTTCCCCAATCACCCATTGTTGCCGCTAGGCCTATAGCTAAAGTTAAGTCCAAGCGAGCCCCAAAAGGTGAAATACAAAGTATGACTGAGGAGGTGGTATGCTACACCTGGAAAGACCTGCTTGATTTTGCTAACCTGTACAGACAGAATCCTGGAGAATATGTATGGGAATGGCTACTGAGGGTGTGGGATAATGATGCAAGGAATGTAACATTGGATCAGTCTGAGTTTATTGATTTAGGCCCAGTAAGTATGGATTCATCATTCAATGTTTCAGCTCAAAAAGTTAGGAAAGGATCTAATAGTTTATTTGGTTGGCTTACTGAAGCATGGATTATGCAGTGGCCTACCTTCAGTCAAGTTGAAGTACCAGAATTGCCTTGGTATAATGTAGAGGAAGGTATCCAGGGGCTTAGGGAAATTGGCTGGTTATAATGGATTTATCAGATTAGACCCCAAGAGCCATAATTGGAGAGTCCAGAGAACACACCTTTCACCAGTATGGTGAGGAACAAATTTGTGAAGGGAGCCCCAACATCCTTAAAGATTGCTGTGATTGCTATTTTATGTAAGCTGAATTTGACAGTGGGAATTGCCCTAATAGAACTAAGACACTTAACTACCTGGGACTGATTGAACTCCATGGTAACAGGGGCCAAGTGGCAGCAGTTAATTGACAAAGGCAAGGTGAGTGTGGTTACCATAATAGACAGCAGTCAGAACAGTAATCAGAATACTCTGACTCATGTGGAATTATGGCATTGGCTATTTAGGCATGGTGTTCTTGGTAGTGAAATACATGGCAAACCTACTAAATATTTATTTGATCTGTACAGACAGAAAAATTCTAGTCCATGTGAATAGCAGCCTAGATTGAATCACCAGAATACAGGGTCACGACCTCTCAATCAATTCCCAGACTTGAGTCATTTTACAGACCCACAACCCCTTGAATGAAGAGGAGGTTGGGTTCCCTTGAGGAAGGACCCCACTATATTGCCAAAAATTTATAATGCTAATCTTCCTCCCAGCCTTCCCCAAAAGGATCTGGGGTCTTTTATGAGAGTAACTGTTCATTGGGGAAAAGGAAATAATCAGACTTTTCAGGGATTACTGGACACTGGTTCTGAACTGACACTAATTCTAGGAGACCCAAAGCATCATTGTGGCCCACCAGCCAGATTGGGGGTATATGGAGGTGAAGTTATTGATGAGGTCTTAGCTAAAGTACATCTCACAGTGGATCCAGTGGGTCCCAGAACCCATCCTGTAGTGATTTCCCCAGTTCCACAATGCATAATTGGAATAGATATACTGAGCAATTGGCAGAATTCACACATTGGGTCTGTGACTTGTAGATAAGGGCTATTATGGTAGGAAAAGCCAAGTGGAAGCCATTAGAACTGTCTCTACCTACAAAAATAGAAAACCAAAAACAATTCCACATCCCTGGAGAAGTTGCAGAGATTACTGCCACCATCAAGGACTTGAAGGATGCAGGGGTGGTGATTCCCACCACATCACCGTTTAATTTGCAAAACACACATTGAGAATGACAGTAGATTATTGTAAACTTAATCAGGTAGTGACTCCAATTGCAGCTGCTGTTCCTGATGTGTTTTCATTGCTTGAGCAAATTAGTACATCTCTTGGTACTTGGTATGCAGCTATTGATCTGGCCAATGCCTTTCTATCGATACCAATTTCAAAGGACTATCAGAAGCTCTGGTAGCTTAGTGCCTAAGGACTTGGCTGCTAATCAGAAAGCTGGTGGTTCAAACCCACCAGCCACTCCTCAGAAGGAAGGTTGGGCCATCTCCTTCCATAGTGATACTGCCTTGGACACCCTAGGAGGGATCACTATGAGTTTGGTCCAACTTGATGGCACATAAAACAACAACAACATCAAAAGCACTTTGCCTCCAGTTGTTAGGCCAACACTATACTTTCACAGTGCTTCCTCAGGGTTATATCAGCTCCCCAGCACTATGTCATAATTTAGTCCATAGGGATCTTGATTGCCTTTCTCTTCCACAAGACACCACACTGGTCCATTATATTGATGACATTATGCTGATCAGCCCCAGCAAAGAAGAAGCATTGATGACTCTAGACTTATTGGTGAAACATCTGCCTGCTAGAGGGTGGGAAATTAACCCAACAAAAATCCAGGTACCTTCCACCCGAGAGAAATTTCTAAGGGTCCAATGGTGTGGAGCATCTCGAGATATTCCTACTAAAGTGAAGGATAAGTTATTGTATCTGGCTTCCCCTACAACTAAAAAGGAAGAACAATGTCTGGTAGGCCTCTTTGGATTTTGGAGGCAACATATCCCTCATTTGGGTATGTTGCTGCAGCCTATTTATCAAGTGACTAGGAAAGCTGCTAGTTTTAAGTGGGGCCCAGAAAAATAGAAGGCTCTGTAACAAGTTCAGCCTGCCATGCAGGCTGCTCTGCCACTTGGTACATATGATCCAGCTAATTCAATGGTACTTGAAGTGTCTGTAGCAGATAGAGATGCTGTTTGGAGTCTTTAGCAGGTTCCTACTGGTGAATCACAACACTGACCTTGGGATTTTGGAGCAAAGCCCGGACATCCTCTGCAGATAACTACTCTTCTTTTGAGAAACAGCTTTTGGCTTGTTACTGGGCTTTAGTAGAGACTGAATGCCTAACCATGGGCCATCAACTCACCATAAGGCCTGAGCTTCCCATCATGAACTGGGTGTTGTTTGACCCACAGAGTCATAAAGTTGGACATGCACAGCAGCACTCCATCATTAAATGGAAGTGGTATATCAGAGATCAGCCCCAAGCAGGACCTGAAGGCACAAGTAAGTTGCATGAAGAAGTGTTCCAAATGCTGATGGTCTCCACTCCAGTCACATTACCTTCCCTCTCCCAGTCTGTACCTATGGACTCATGGGGAGTTCCTTATGATCAGTTGACTGAGGAAGACAAAACTCATGCCTGGTTTACAGATAGTTCTGCATGATATCCAGGCACCACTCAAAAGTGGACAGCAGTGGCACTGCAGCCCCTTTCTGAGACTTCCTTTAAGGACAGTGGTGAAGGAAAATTCTCCCAATGTGCAGAACTTCGAGCTGTGCATATGGCTGTTTGCATAGTGCAAGAAGTGGCCAGATGTGTGCTTTTATATGGATTCATGGGCTGTGGCTAATGGCTTGGCCAGATTTTCTGGTACTTGGAAGGAGCATGATTGGAAAATTGGTGACAAGGATGTATGGGGAAGAGGTATGTGGATAGATCTCTCTGAATGGGTCAAAGGAATAAAGGTATTTGTGTCTCATATGAATGCCCACCAAAAGGTGACCTCAGCAGAGGACTTTAACAATCAGGTGGATAGGAGACACACTCAGTGGAAACCAGCCATCCTTTTTCCCCAGCTACTCCTGTCATTGCTCAATAGGCTCATGAACAAAGTGGCCATGGTGGCAGGGATGGAGCTTATGCATGGGCTCAACAACATGGACTTCCACTTACCAAGACTGATTTGGCTACCACTACTGCTGAGTGCCTAATCTACCAGCACAAGAGTCCAACACTGAGTCCACAATATGGAACCATTCCTTGGGGTGATCACCCAGCCACGTGGTGGCAGGTTGATTACATTAGGCCACTTCCTTCATGGAAAGGACAACATTTTGTTCTTACTGTAATAGATATTTATTCTGGATATAGATTTGCCTTCCCTGCATGAAATGCTTCTGCCAAAACTACCATCTGGGGACTTACAGAATGTCTTTCCAACATCGTCATGGTATCTCACACAGCATTGCTTCAGATCAAAGGACTCACTTCACAGCAAATGAAGTACAGCAATGGGCCTATGCTTACAGAATTCACTGGACTTACCATGTTCTCCATGATCCAGAAGCAGCTGGCTTGATAGAATGATGGAATGGCCTACTGAAAACATAATTATGGCACCAGCTAGGTGGTAATACCTTGAAGGGTTGGGGCAATGTTCTCCATGAGGCTGTATATGCTCTAAACCAGTGTCCAATATATGGTGGTGTTTCTCCAATAGCCCGGATTCATGGGTCCAGGAATCAAGGGATGGAAATGTGAGTGGTACCACTCACTATTATCCATTGTGACCTGCTCAAAAAATTGTTGCTTCCTGTCCCTGCTACCCTATGCTCTGTGTGTCTGGAGCTCTTAGTCCCAAAGAGAGGAACATTCCCACCTGGAGACACAATACTGATTGCATTGAACTGGAAATTAAGAATGCCACCTGATCATTTTGGCTTCCTCATCCATCTAGATCAATGAAGGGTATTACTGTGAAATGGTGTGATAGATCCTGATTACCAAGGGGAAATTGGATTGACCTTACATAATGGAGGTAAAGAAGAGATGTCTGAAATACAAGAGATTCTTTAGGATGTCTCTTATTATTACCATGCCCTATGATTAAAGTCAATGGAAAATTACAACAATCCAATTCTGATATGACTACTAATGGCCCAGACCCTTCAGGCATGAAGGTTTTTGTCACCCCACCAGGCAAAGAACAATGACCAGCTGAGGTGCTTGATGAGGTGAAGAGAAATACAGAATGGGTGGTGGAAGAAGGTAGTTCTGAATATCAGCTATGACCACATGACCAGTTGCAGAAATGAAGACTGTGATTGTTATATGTCTTCATTGTATATGCGCATCAAATATTTTGTTTCCTTCTGCTATGAACTGTGAAATACAAATGAGGTTAATGCATTTTTGTTGTACACATGTTAGTATATCATGTTAGGTGCTAATATGACTTTATAATTGTGCTTATTTAGAGATTATACATAGCTAAGATGATTTGTACAACTGCCAAGTTGAAAAGGGGTGCACGGTGATAGTTGGAGCTGTGTGTCAACTTGTTGTTGTTGTTGTTATGTGCTGTTGAGTTGGACTCAACTCATAGCGACCCCTTCTTGGGTTTCTGAGGCGGGGTCACTATGGAATTAGATTGCTTAACCTTCCTTCTGAGGATTGGCTGGTGAGTTTGAACCACCAGACTTCTGGTTAGCAGTCAAATGCCTTAGGCACTACACTACCAGAGCTCCCATGTCAACTTGCCTGGACCACAGGTCTGCATGGTTTAAGCAATTGTGATGTGGGTTATTCCCATGATAGGATGAGATGTATACGTTTTGAGCAGACAATCCATTGAAAGAGAGCTTCCCTAGGGGTGTGGCCTACTTCCAATATATTTATGGACATACTGGGAAAAGAGACAGTCTTCTTGGATCGGGATCCTGCTGTGCTGTCTACAACTGTCTGTGAGCAAACAATCCACCATTCAGCCTGGAGATCTTAGATTCATCATTTGTTGGAGTCAGCAGCTGGTATACTGCCTGCCAATCTTGAGCTCATCAGCCCTTGCAGCTGCGTGACTCAGGAAAACCTCCAGCTTGAATTTTGATCCAAGAACTTGTGACTTTCCAGCTTCTATAAGTGTGAGAACCATTTTTCCAAGCTAAATTTCTTTTTCTCTCTATGTATATATAAGCTTAACTGGTTTGGCTTCTCTAGAGAACCCAGCCTAAAGCAATTTAGTATTAAAAAAAAAAAAAATCAACAGTGTCTAGACAAAAGGGAATATACCCATGCCCATATATGTTTGGCAAACAATATTTCTATGTGTGTATTTGTATATGCTGTAAGAATGTCCATATAAATACAAATAACAGGTGGAAAAGTTATGATAACTTCTTAGCCACATCCAACCACCTTGACTGAGTGAGTTGTTGGACATGTGGGCTCAGATCACAGTTGCAGGGGACATCAATCTCAATTGGCATAACATACTACACAAAAACATTATTCTACATTTTACTTTGGTGAGTAGCAACTTGGATTTTAAAAGCTTGCAAGTGGCCAAATAGATGCAAAAAGTGATCTCTCCTAGTCCAGAGCAAAGAAGAATGAAGAAAATCAAAGACACATTGAAACGATTAGGCCAAGAGACTAGTGGACCATTGAACTCCAGCCTACATGACCCCAAGACAACAAAAAATAGATGGTGCCCAACTATCACTGTCAACAACTTGGAATGGGATCAGTGCAAGAGATTCTGGATAGAGTGTGACAAAAATGAAGAAGAAAACTCAAAATCATATAAAATACCAGGCCTACTGGTCTGATATAGACTGGGGAAACCCCCAAGAATATGGTCCCTAGTCACCTTTCAGGCCTGGAATTAAGCACACTCCTGTTGCTCCCAGTTAAACAATAGATTAGAATATAAGGGGAACATTTACACCAGGGAGGTAGACTCCTTAGAACAATAGATAACAGGAGAGCAGAGGGACCATTTGCACAGAGGGATAGCTTTGAGGGCAGGAACACATGGAAAATAATGACACAGGGAAAAGATACCTCAAAGAGGAAGTGGGAAGATAGCTGTTACATTATGGGTATCTGTGGTGTAGTAAATTACATAGTATGGATTTTCTAGTGATAAATCTTTGTAAACTCCATGGTGGAATTTCCTGTGAGCAACTAAGTAGCTCCTGATTGTTAACATTATCCACTTGGAGTATTTCTGTTGTGAGTAGCACAAAGCAATCTTCTGGGAATTCTTTCTCTCTTAGATGTATAGAATTCTGATTGGTTAGTTTGGCCACTCTGCCAGGCTCAAAAGGAGCCCTGCCAGAGGCAGAAGGAATCTCTCACTGCCAGCTGGGAGACATGAGAGACATGCATTGCTGAGAGAGAGACTAAGAGACATGCACTGCTGGGAGAGAGATACCAGGAACACGTACTGCTAGGAGAGAGACTGTCAGCTGAGAGATGGTGGGAGAGAGCCTGAGAATGTTACTGAACTTGAATTGTAGCCTGTTGCTTCCCTAGTAAAGCCCATAATCTGTGAGTTCTGTGTGACCACTGCAGCAAATTATCGAACCCAGCAGAGAGGTGGTGGGTGCTGTGGGAGGAATGGTTGGTGAAAGGGCTGGAGAGAGGCAGCATGTCTGGCCTAGCAGGGATAAGGCTTGGGCTACTGATGGTGATTCTATCTTCCTCTTGTGGGGTTAGAGGAGATCAGAATATGCAGCCTCCCTGACTTTTAAGCAAGAATGTAATCAATGTCACAAAGCAAAATATATATGAACTGCTGTATGGAAAATTAATTTGCTCTGTAAACTTTCACCCAACCCACAATAATAATAATAATAATAATAATAATAATAATAATAATAATAATAAAATTAACAACAATACATGAAAAATAAAGAAAATATATATACAAAAAGAACCTGGCACAGAAAATAAAAAAATAACAAAGAAATCTTTAACAACATGAATAAAGTAAAGCAAAATGGCTGCAATAAATTCATCCCTATCAATAATCACACTGAATGTAAATGGATCAAATGCACCAGTCAAGAGACCAAGTGACAAAATGGATATATATTTAAATTTTTAAAATAACTATAAGAGACACACCTTAGGCACCAAGACATGGATAAGTTAAAAATTGAAAGATGGACAAAAAAAAAAAAAAAACCAGCACACCCAGCACATAGGAACCAAAAAGTTCAGGAGATGCAATATTATCTGACAAAATATATTTTAAGTCAAATCAGAGAGAAACCCTCAATACATTTTTAAAAATCAGTATCATAGAAAGCATCTTCTCCTATCATAATGCTCTGAGGCTAGAAATCAGTAACAGGAAGAATAATGATAAAAACAAAACACATGGAAACTAAATAACAAACTTGAAAAAAAAAAAAAACTATTGGGTCACAGAAAAAACAAAAAGCAAACTTCAAAAATACTTAAAATCAAATTAAATGAAAACTCAACATACCAAAACCTATGGGATATAGAAAAAGCAGTGCTTAGAGGGAAATTCAAAGCAATAAATGCCTACATTAAAAAAGAAGAAAGATATGAAATCAATAACTTAATTTGGCAGTTTGAACAAATAGAAAAGGAAGAGAAAAATTAGGCCAAAATTATCAGAAGAAATGAAATAATAAAGATCAGAGCAGAAATAAATGAAATATAAAATGGAAAAGCAATAGAATCAAGAAGACCAGAAGTTAATTCTTGAAAGAATTGATTAAATAGACAAACCACTGGCTAGACTGACAAGGGAGAAAAATTAGAAAACAACAATACTCAAAATAAGAAATGAAGTGGGAAACATTACAACAGATCCAACAAAGACAGAGGACCATAATAGAATACTATATAAAAAAAAAAATTATACTACAGCAAATTTGAAAACCTAGAAGAGGACAAAATCCTAGGATCACACTACTTGTGTAAATTAACAAAAATAAAGACAGAAAATATAAAAAGACCAATAAAAAAGAACAGATTGGTGATGTCATTTAAAAAAAAAAAAATCTCTACAAACATAAAATCCTAGGACCATATGGTTTCACCATGGAATTTTACCAAACATTCAGAGAAGAGTTGACACCAATTCTATTGAACCTACCCCAAAACATTTAAGAGGAAGGAAGACTTCTCAACTCATTTTAGATCTCAACATCATCCTGAGACCAAAGCAAGGTAAAGTCATCAAAAGAAAAATAAATATACAGACCAATATCCCTTATGACTATATGTATAAAAACAAAAATTCTAGCAAATAGAATTCAAGAGTTTATTAAGAAAATCCCATGATCAAGTGGGATGTATTTTGGGAATGCAGTTCAACATTAGAAAATCAATCTATGTAATTCACCACATAAATAAAACAAAGGAAAACAATCACATGGTCATCTTAATTTATGCACAAAAGGCATTTGATACAATTTAACATCTGTTTCCGATTTTTTTTTTTTAAGGATACAAGGGAAATGTTTTAAATAATTAAGAGTAAATGTGCAAAACCAACTGCCAACATTATTGTCAGTGAAGAAATGCTGATGCTTTTCCCTTAGAAAGATGGGAATGAGACAAAAATGCCTATTATCATCATTCATTGTTGTACTGGAAGGCTTATCTAGAGCAATAAAGAAAGAAAAAGAAGTAACACATATCCAAATTAGAAAGAAAGAAATAAAACTATCCCTAATCATGGATGGCATATTCCTATGCATAGAAAATCCTAAAGAATCCACAAGAAATCTTCTGGATCTAGAAGGTATTCAACAGTTGGGATCCTTTATACCAACAGGAAGAATTACTAAAAAGAAAACAATACCATTTATAACAGCTCCAAAAATGATAATAATCAGGAATAAATCTAATCAGGATGTAAAAGACTTATACATGAAAACCATAAAATACTAATACAAGAGACTAAAAGAGACCTACATAAATAGAAGGGCATTTTGTGTTCATGGGTTGGAAGACTCATCTTGTTGAAATGCCAGTACTACCCATAGTGATCTATATCCATTGCCATTGAGTTGATTTGAACTCATAGTGACCCTTTAGGACAAAATAGAACTACCTCATAGGATTTCCAAGGCTGTAAATCTTTACAGAAACAGACTGCCTCATTTTTCCTCCAGAGAGCAGCTGGTGGGTTCAAACTGCTTACCTTTTGGTTAGAAGCCAAAAGCTTTAACCACTATACCACCAGAGCTACTTAGTGATCTACAGATACAATGTAATTCCAATCTGAAATCTGACAACATTCTCTATATAAATGGGAAAACTATTTACCCCTTTATATGGAAATGAAAGAGGACCCAAATACCAAGGCACAGTTGAAGAAAAAAGACAAAAAGTAGGAGGCCTCATATTCCACAATCTCAAAACTAACTATGCAGCCGCAGTAACAAAACTGCTTGATACTGGATCAATGACAGATATATAGACCAGGGGAGTAGAATCAAGAACCAAAAAATAAATCCATTTATCTGTGGAAAGGTGATTTACAACAAGGTGTCAAAGTCCATTCAATGGTGAAGAAACAGTCTAACAAAAGTTGCTGGCAAAAATAAATATCAACATGGAGAAAAAATCAAATGAGACCCATACCTCACACCATACATAAAAACTAACTCATACTGGATCAAAGATCCAAATTAAAAGTTCTTGGAAGAAAACACAGAAACAAAACCTTGAGACTGATTTTTTTAAAAAAATTATCAAACACAACCATTAATGCATAAACAGCAGAATTCAATTTAAATAACTGGCACCTCATAGAAATTAAATACATGCATCAAAAGACTTCATCAAAAGAATAAAAATGCAATCTACATTTGGGGGAAAAAAAACTTTGGGAACTACCCATTGACAAGTGTCTAATTTCTAAAATATAAAGAAAATATCAACAACTCAACAATTAAAGGCAAAAATCTCAATGAAAATATGAGCAAAGAACATGAAAGATACTTTACCAAATGGGATATTCAAGAGGCCAGCAAACACATGGAACTATGCTCACTATCATCATCTATTAAAGAAATGCAAATCAAAACTACAATGAGATACCATCACACCATTGCAAAAATGGCACTGATCAAAAAACAAAGAAATGACAAATGTGGGCAAGTCTATGGGGAGTTGGAATCCTATACAGAGCTGAGAGGATTGTAAAATGGTACAACCACTAAAGAAAATGGTCTGGCTCTTCCTCAAACTAGATATAGAATTATATTAGGATCATGCAATCTCCCTTCTAGGTATATACCCAATTGTTGTTATGTCAACCATCAATTTGGTTCCAATTCATAGCAACTATGTAAAACAGAACAAAATACTACGTAATCCTGTGCTGCAGGGATCCAGGTGAGGTGAGGAACTCAGGCACACCCAAAGCAGCAGTGAGGGAGAACAGGAAAAGTGGGATTAAAAGCCAGGAACCCTGACAGAGAAGCAGTCAGCCTCAGGGATCCAGGTGAGGAGAGGAAAATCAGTTATGACCAAAGCAGCAGTGCGGGAGAATGGGAGAAAGGGGATTAAAAGGCCTAGGAATCTGGACAGAGGAGGAGTCTGCTGCAGGGACCCAGGTAAGGGTGGTACGAGAAGTTTCCAAAAGGAAGACACACTTGTCTGTTGGTTTGTCCTACTGTGGTGACGTGTTGATGTGAGTTTTGAGGCTAAGCCATTAGTGTTTCTAACCCAGCAGGATGCACATGGTGCACAGGTATCAGCCCAGCTTACAGACTGAGATGGACTAGGAAGAAGGAAGAGGTTGTCCACTTCTGAAAGATTTGGCCAGGGAAAACCTTATGAATAGCAAAGAAACACTATTTGATACATTACCACGCAACTTTTTGAATAGTCCGGTTAGGTTAGAAGGCTCTCAAAATAGGACTGGGAAAGAGCTGCATCATCTGAGTAAATCCAGCCTTACTCCTATGGATAAGGTAACACTTTTGAGACCTCCATTTGGTGATGTGGCACCACTCAAATTGAAGAGAAACAGCTG
>NW_006921614.1:19775949-19776453 GCF_000298275.1 Orycteropus afer afer
ACTGGTGACTGGAATGCAAAAGTTGGAAACAAAGAAGAATTACCAGTAGTTGGAAAATTTGGCCTTGGCAATAGAAATAATGCTGGAACTTGAATGGTAGAATTTTGCAAGACCAACAACTTGTTCATCGCAAACACCTTTTTCAACAACACAAACAGTGGCTCTACATGTGGACTTCACCAGATGGAACACACAGGAATCAGATTGACTACATCTGTGGCAAAAGGTGGTGGAAAAGCTCAACATCTTCAGCCAAAATCAGGCCAGGAGCTGATTGTGGAACAGGCCATCAACTGCTCATATGCAAGTTCAACTTGAAGTTGAAGTCAATTAATATAAGTCCAAGGGAGACAAAATATGATCTTGACTATATCCCTCCTGAATTTAGAGACCATCTAAAGAAAAGATTTGATGCACTGAACACCAACGACTGAAAATCAGAAGAATGGTGGGAGGATATCAAGAACATGATCCATGAAGAAAGCAAGAGATCACTAAAAAGAC
>NW_006921614.1:19778269-19780791 GCF_000298275.1 Orycteropus afer afer
ATGATAGGCTCAAGTATAGCAGGGATCATGGGGCTGGCATGGGATCTGGTTGTGTTTCATTCTGCTGTGCATGGGGTTGCTATGAGTCAGAAATGACTCGACGGCACTTAACAACAACAACAATCCTGTGCCATCTTCACAACTGTTTCAATGTTTGATTCCATTGTTGCTGCTACTGTGTAAATATCTGGAGATCTAATACTAAAGGTACAATCAAACATATGCACATCTATGCTCATTGTAGCACTATTCAGCATAGAAAAAGGATGGAAACAATCTGTTCCTGTCAATGGATGAATAGATAACAATACATGTTACATACATATAGAGGAATGCTATGCAGTGATAATGAATGATGATGATTTCTCAAAATATATTATAACATGGATGAGTCTGGAGGACATTATGTTGAGTGAAATAAGTCAATCACAAAAGAACACATACTGTACAATCTCACTATTATAAAAAGAGAAAATTAGGTACACATAACAAAATCAATGATCACACCAGGGAAAAGTGGAGGAAGGAGATCATTTTCTACATAGTAGACAGTTGTTATTTCTGGTGAAGGGAAATATAACACCAAATGTGAGTGAAGTATGCAAAAAGAAAAGGACAATTTGGTAAATGCTATGGTATCTGGTAGAGTAGTGCCTAAGGCACTTGACTGCTAACCAGAAGGCTGGCAGTTCACAACCACCAGCCACTCCTCAGAAGGAAGGTTGGGCAATCTACTTCCGTAGTGATACCGCCTTGGAAACCCAGGGAGGGGTCACTATGAGTCAGGTCCAACTTGACAGTGCAGAACAACAACATGGTATATAACACTGTGTAATATTAACTAAAATATAGGAATGTGGTTACATGTTTATGTATGTATACATACAAGTGTAGAGCTATGTATATGTGTATATATATGTGGGCATATATAAATGTATCCATATGCAAGTGTATATATATGGAAGTATTGTTGTTGTTGTTGTTATTTGCTGTTGAGTCGGCCCTGACTCATAGCAACCCCTCCTTGGGTTTCCGAGGCAGTATCACTACGGAAGTAGGATTGCCCAGCCTTCCTTCTGAGGAGTGGCTGGTGGGTTTGAAAAGTATATGCACCCACATATATTCACATATACAATAAAGCACATAACGTGCACAAACATAAATACTTGTTAGATTTGACCAAATACCTTGCAAGATTGGTTTTCAGGATCTGAAAGCTTAGGACCATAGTCTCAGGGTACAATTCAATAATTGTCATAATATAGTATGTAAAGTTTATATTCTACATCCTACCTCCATGAGTAGAGTCTAGGCTCTTAAAAGCTTGCAATTGGCTGTCTAAGATACTACTATTGGTCTCTACATGTCCAGAGTAAAAGAGAAAGAAGGAAACCAAATATTCAAAGAAGAAACTAATCCACATGATCAATAGTCTACATGAACACTGAGACTAGAGTAACTAGATGGTACCTGGGTATCAATACCATCTCTTCTTGTCAGGAGCACAATAGATGGATTCTGATAGAATGGGGGCAAAATGTAGAACAGAACTCACATTCTTAAATGTCCAGACTTACTGGACTAGTTGAGACTGTAGGACTCCCTGAAACTATTGCTGTGTGATACTCTTTAAATTGATCCAAAACTATTCCCTAAGGTCGTCTTTTAGCTAAATAATGAATTGACTCATAAAATAAGCAATATCATTTGTGAGTACTGTGTTCCTTTAAAAAAAGCCACATATATGAGACCAAACACTCAACATTTACTAAAAAGCAAATACAACAAGGTAAGGGGGTTGGGTACCTGGATTACTGGAAACAGAACATCCAGAATGAAAATAATGAGTAAGTTACACATTGTGAAAAGTGTAACCAATATCACTGAACAAATTGTGTAGAAATTATTAAATGGGAACCCAATTTGCTGCATAAAATTTCACTGAAAACACAGTAAAATATTTTAATTATATGAAAAAAGCATGTTACTACCTATGTGTCCTCAGGAAAATTATTTAACATCTCTGGGCTTAATTTATTTATTTTCTAGTGCAATAATAGGAACTCTGGTGGTATAGTGCCTAAAGTATTTGACTGCTAAGCAGAGGCTGGTGGTTCAAACCTACCAGCCACTACTGGGAAGGAAGACTGGTCAATCTACTTCCATAGAGATACCCCCTCAGAAACCCAAGAAGAGGTCACTATGACTCAACAGCACTGAGGGTTTTTTTTTTTTTTTCCCCTCTTAGTGCAATAATGGTTAAGTGCTTAGCCACTTACTGAGAATTCAGCTTTTGGGTTGGAACACACTATAAAGTTCTATGGGAGAAAGATTTTGAAGTCTTCTGCAATGATTACAGGCTTAGAAACCTTACTTCTACACTGTCCTGTAGGATCACTATGAGTTGGAATTGACATGATGACAACAGGTTTGTTTGTTTGTTTTTAGTAGAGATGGTAATGAAAAAAAAACATTTTCTTCCCCACAGTTGTTGTGAAGTTTAAAAGAGTTAGTAGTTAAAA
>NW_006921614.1:19780891-19787898 GCF_000298275.1 Orycteropus afer afer
ACTGAGGAAATAATAAAAGAGAATTGTAAATTATAATAAATAGATAGATAGGTAGATAATTAATTAATTAAAAAAAAAAAAAAAAAAAACATTTAAAATAGCACCTGATAAAAAGTAAATACTGTAGCCTTGTTGGTTATGCTAATAGTGATGAAAATTAGATTCTCAATAAATTAAAGACCTTCATGGAAACAGTAAAATTATAAGTAGAAAAAAAAATAGACAACTATATTTATTACCCAAGAGTGAGGAAAGACTTCTAAAATAAAGCTTCAAAAGTATAAACCATAAGGGATAAAAAGAGAGAGATGAGTTTTATTATATCAAAGTTATAAATTTCTACTGAAGACTAGGACACCACAGACAAAGTTAAGAGACTGATAATAAATTGAGAGAAGATTTTTTTCTAATGGCTAAAATTGACAAGGGACTGATATTGAATATCAAAAACTCCTATAAGTTTGAAAAAATTAAATGACAGGAACTCCAAAATGACAGTCAATTTACAGAAAAGAAAACTCAAAAAATATAGCAACATATAAGATGTTCAAACTCATTAGTTATTGTTGTTGTTGTTGTTGTTATTTGCCATCAAGTCAGACCTGACTCATAGTGACCCCTTCTTGGGTTTCGAAGGCAAGTATCACTACAGAAGTAGATTGCCCCATCTTCCTTCCAAGGAGTGGCTAGTGGGTTTAAACTGCCAGCCTTCTGGTTAGTAGTCAAGTGCCTTAGGCACTATGCTACCAGAGCTCCTCAATAGTTATTAGAGAAATACAAAATAGTAGTGTGTTTTCATTCTACAGCTCTTAAATGGAAGATGGATTAAGAAGACCAAAAATAGTAAGTATGAGCCCCAGGGGTCTTAGGACCATGGTGGGAATGGAATCTTTGCAACAAGCCATTATGCTCCTGAAAATCCTCATGCTGATCCATGAGAAAACATGGTCAAGAATGCTCCCCAGCACATCTATGGTGACACCATTGGGGAGGCGGTGGTGGTTGAGCATGAAGTAGGAGTAAAGTACCATACAATCCTATTCAGCAGTTCAAAGCAACAGAAAGATTTACATATAGCAAAGTGGATGGACTTTTAGTGGAAAATAAGAAATGATTGTCTAACAGAATAACATCTACACAATTTTTAAATGCATGCAAAAAAAAGCATATATTTTACAAGAATATGTACAAATAAAAAGTATGTCATTACCTATGGGAGTAGTAAATGAGAATTAAAAAGGTCTTCTCAGTGATGCAAATAGACTGTATGCTGAAGAGCATGATTAACTCAATCTTCTGCACCTGAGGTTAAAGTGAAAATGAGAGCAAGGGAAATAAAAAGAAGAAGAAGAAGAAGAAAAGTTTGTTTTCAATAATGCAGTGCTAGAAATTTATTTGAAAATATTAATAAATTAATGTTCTACAAAATTTATGGGAGCTCTGGTGGTGTAGTGCCTAAGGCATTTGACTGCTAACCAGGAGGCTGGTAGTTCAAACCCATCAGCCAATCCTTGGAAGAAAGATTGAGCAATCTACTTCTGTGTGATACTGCCTCGGAAACCCAAGGAGGGGTCGCTATGAGGTGGATCCAACTCGACGACAGTGAGTTTGGTTTGGTTTGGTGTAAAATTTATACTGAATTTTACTGAAGTACTTGTTGTTGTTGTTAAGTGCCGTGGAGTCGTTTCCGACTTATAGCGACCCCATGCACAGCAGAACGAAACACTGCCCGATCCCGTGCCAGCCCCACAATCCCTGCTATACTTGAGTCCATCATCGCAGCCACCGTGTCAATCCATCTCGTTGAAGGCCTCCCCCTCTTTCATCAACCCTCCACCCTACCAAGCATGACATCCTTCTCCAGGGAATGGTCCCTTCTGACAACATGACCAAAATAGGTGAGACGAAGTCTGACCATTCTTGCTTCCAAGGAGCATTCTGGCTGCACTTCCTCCAGGACAGATCTGTTAGTTCTTTTAGCAATCCATGGTACTTTCAGCATTCTTCACCAGCACAGCTCAAAAGCATCAACTCTTCTTCAGGCTTTCTTATTCATTGTCCAGCTCTCACATGCATACAAGGCGATTGGAAATATCATGGCTTGTGTCAGGCGCACCTTAATCCTCAAGGAGATATCCTTGCTCCTCAGCACTTGAAACTTGGTGTTCCCAAAAATAAGCTATTGCCTGCATGGATTTGTGACTCACCATGTATGTCTTTGCCTGTCTCCTGTACCATCACACTTAATAGTACATCAGCCCCAGTGGTAAGAACCTCTTTGTCATCTAGACTCCTTTCTTTCTCTCACCACCAAATCCAGTCAGTCCTGAGCATTGAGGATTTTGTTCCTAGTGAACTCTGTTTATGTGTTTTTCCCAGCCCATGGACATAGTCTCAATTCCTACCACAGCCTTCTGCTTATTTCTCTGACTTCAGCCAGGCCAGAAAGACTTTTCCGAAGTTCAGATTAGATTGTGTTACTCTCATGTTGTAAAGCTCTCAATGTCTCCTGAATAAAATTAAAATCAACAAATAACACCAGGTCCACCACAAGCTGACACCTACCTATCCATCCAAGTCTCCTCCTTACTGCATTTATCCAAACATCTTTCAAACAGGTTTATCCTTCCCTACTTGATCTTCCCTATGAACCCCTGTTCATCCTTCTGGAATCAACTCCAGCATCTTCCGTCTCAGAAGACTTTCCTGATATCTTCCCCAGGCATAGTGACTCCTCTGAGCCAGCATTGTCTCTTGTGCACGTTTGAACTGTGCAATTGGGTCAGATGCCCTTCCTCTATGATCCCATAGCCTGAGTACTTACCTAGATCATGTCGCTGAGGTATAATTGCTTGGAGACTGTATGTTTCCTTCTTACATGCAAGCTCCTTCAAGAAGGAAATCAGGTCTTGTTGAAAATTAAAGTACTGCCCTCTAAAGGCACATAGCAATAGTTCAAACAATATTTGCTGGATAGATGAATGAATGGATAGATTATTAGCATAGCCTTCGTCACTGTGAGTTATAATCATTTACTTCTATGTCTATCTCCTTGATTAGAATATTAGATCCTGACATCAGGGAAGGTTTTATTCCCCTTTGCATCTCCTGTGCTTGGGAAGAACCTAGCACTTAGTAGTCAGAGAAAGGTGTGCTTCACTCATATTTTCTGGTTATTCCAGTATAGGACAACTTAAACCCCACTATCTTCTGCAAATCCTAACAAGGACAACCTAGGTGAAGGCTAGAGCCATTTTCTCTTCTCATGCATCTGACTTGCAATTCTAACTTTTAGGTTCAGACAGGGAGCTGCTAATACAGCTGGAAAGAGGGGTGAGTAGTTTACACAGAGATTGGTCTTCTACTGTGTCTCCGCATGTGTGTGTATACATTTATGCACATGCCCACGTGTACACACATACCCAAATGGGGTGTGGGTCTACTAGGTGAATAAGAAATAGGAGAAAGGGATGCAGAGTCAGTAAAATGCAGATAGCAATAAATAGAATGTGAGAAACAAGCAGAAAACATGCTCAGTTGCCAGGTGACAAATGGTGCAGGACAAAGTCTACTGCCTCTGCCTCTGCTCACACCCTCAAATTACCCTCTTTAATGACCTAGGAGCAGAGCCTTCTAAGTATGCAAGGAGGTCTCAGAAAGTGATTATCCTCCTCTCAAGAAACAAAACACACACAAAATCTGTTTAGAAACAGTCCCTAGCTGTCTATAGCCTGTTATTTTTGCATGCTGTCAAGTCTATTCCCCTACTGACCCTATATGACAAAGTAGAACTTCCCCACAGGGTTTTCTAGGTTCTGATCTTTATGGGAGCAGATTGCAAGGTCTTTTTTCCAGCAGAGAAGCTGATGGGTTCAAACTGAGCACTTAACCACTGTGTCACCAGGGCTCCTTGTCTCTAGCTTATGGATCACTGAGCTCTATCAATTGCAAACACAGAGCAGGTCCCAAGATGAAATAGTAATGGGCTGTTTTCTTTCTTTCTTTCTTTCTTTTTTTTTAACTCTCAGTAATACCATGCAATCATTTAGGGACCTGTTGTTCATTATAGCCATCTTCTTGCTGCTGATGGTCTGAATCCTTGTCTTTCAGAGATGCCTCATGATAAACTGCCCCAAACACCACACCTCAAGTCTGAAGCCTCAGGTCTGCTTATGCCTCAGTTTCCTCATCAAGAATGAACTTATTCCTTGGTCTGTGAGATAGTGTTATCTAGTAGAACTTTCTGCAGTGATGGAAATGTTCTATATTTGTACTGTCAAAATGACAGAAGAGTGCTAAGACTACCATTGCTTCTGGGTTTATATGGGTCCCTGCACATCCCACAGTCTTTTAAACCAGCCACTCAGAAGAAACTTTGAGTTCCTCATCTGCCCCACTTCCAGAGTTTGCTAACACAACCCTTTGTTCTGGGATGCTGGCTTCTCTGGTGTCACTCAAATTCAGCTGATTCTTTCAGATCCAGACCAAGATTCCTCTACAAAAAGTCTCGTATTCTTCTTTCTTTTTGCTGATCCTGTTTTGCAATTTGTGTTTCACAGGCTGACCCTATACTAGACCTCACAATTTTCTTCTGAATGTCATTCTCCAAATGTTATATATGTCTTGCCTCAATTAGACCATAATTTCCTTCCTAAAAGAGGACATACTGTACAGTTCTTTTTGTTACATCCAACCCTAACTACCCACAGCACCATTACTTTACTTCACAACCAATACCTAATGGTTTATTGATCCAGAACCATGGCAAGAATGCAGTCACACTAACTGCCCTAAACTCACTAATATACACAGGCAAACACAGGTTGAATCCAAATGACTTGATTGGGCTTTCTGTTGTTGTTGTTGCTCTTATTATTGACTCATTTATCATGAAGGTCCTTCTAAAACTGTGTCATGCTCAAGGAATCCAGCTTATTTGAGACTGTGCAGCCCCTGCTCTCCAGTACTTTGGCAATCACTTGGGAGAACAGGCCATTGTGAAATGCCATAAATCAAGCACTTGATAGCATGACTTATTAATGTAAAGCTGCAGATGCACAGTGTACAGAACTAATCAGATTAGAGGGGTTACTCAGGGCCAGTAGCCAGGAAACTCTTGCTCTTTTTCTCTACAACAAAAATTCCTTTTCTTTATGCTCACTCTCTTCTTCCAATTTCTTTATGAGCAAAATCACTTTCCATACAGCAGTTCACATACACTTTGTGTCATGACATTGACCACAGTTTACCACAGTGCAACAGCTCTTCTCCCAGTTCTTCCCCATAGTTTCCTGTCTCCAGTGTCCATCCCTCCATGCACTCCTGCCCCCTGAGCTGTCTCCCTGTACATAAGCAGCCCTTTTATCTCCCATGATTATTCTCTCCAAGGAGTGTATCTACTTGAGGTAAATGTTCAACTCATATACCTGTATTTTGTTTGGCTGGAAACCACAGGTGTGGGTTCAATTCCAGACCTGAAGGGCAGCTAAGGGCCGTAGTCTTAGTGGTTCCACCAGGCTCTATCAGACCAGCAAAGCTGGTCCCCCCCTTTTTTTCCTCCAAATGATTATGAGTTTTGTTCCACATTGTTCTCCCCCTCTAACAAGGATCTCCTACATAGATCTCCTTCCAAGTGGATGACAGTGGTAGTCAGGCAACATCTAATTCTTCTGGTCTCATAGTCGTATAGGCTGCAGATCAGATGGTGTACCAGTCGCTAGGACTAATTGTTCCCATAAATTTTGGTTTTCTTCATTCTTCTTTGCTCTGGATGAGGAGAGACCCATCGTTGCATCTAGATGGCAGCTTGCTAGCTATTAAGATCCCAGTCGCTACTCACCAAGGTAGGAGGTGGAACTATGTTTTGTATAGTATGTTATGCCAATTGAGATTGATGTTCCTGGAGACTATCGTTCCAAGCCCTTAGATTCAACTACTCAGTCTCTCTGGGTAGCTGGCTGTGCCAAGCAGTGACAACAACCTTGCCCCTTGTGAGTTCTACTATACACCTGAGAATTCTGATCATTCACATAAACATATAGGACCATTGTCTGCCAACACTATGTATGTTCTTGGTTACACTCCCCATTTCATAGACATACCTAATCGTTCAGCCTGTCCACCCATCTATCCACCCATTTACCCATGTTAGCTTTCACTGACAATACAGTACTCTAGGTACAAAAGGGTTCATATTTGTTGTATGTACCTCCCATGTACCTCTCTATGTCTTTCTCATCCTCAATGCTGTCATATTGGTCACACCCATTTGGTACATTGCCCTTCTCTTCACCCAAATCAATACTTACCTCTATCTATCTAACAGTGTTCCCTCCCCTCCCCTCCCACCCCTGGCAACCAACAAAGAAAATTTCCTTCAATAGATAAACCTTTCCTTAACTATTACAATAATGGACTGATACAATATTTGTCCTTTTGTGATTGACTTATCACTCAGCATAATGTCCTCCAAGTTCATCCACGTTATGCGGTGTTTTGCAGATTCTACATTATTCTTTAGCATTGCATAGCATTTCATTGTGTGTATGTACCATAGTTTGGTTATCCATTCCTTGGATGATGGACACCTAGGTTGTTTCCATCTTTTGGCTATTGTAAATTGTGCTGCGATGTACATGGGTGTGCATATATCTGTTCTTGTCATGGCTCTCACTTCTTTAGGGTATATATCTAGTAATGGAATGGCTGGGTCAAATGGTATTTCTAATTCTAACTTTTGAAGGAATCGCCAAACTGATTTCTACAATGGTTGTACCATTTTACAGTCCCACCAGCAGTGTATGAGAGTCCCAATCTCTCCACAACCTCACCAGCATTTGTTATGTTCTGTCTTGTTGAAATTTGCTATTAGTGTTGAAGCAAGATGGTACCTCATTGTTATTTTGATTTGCATCTCTCTAATAGCTAATGATAGTGAGCATTTCTTTATATGCTTATTGGCCGCTTGAATATCCTCCTTGGTGAAGTGTCTATTCATGTCTTCTGCC
>NW_006921614.1:19817570-19830715 GCF_000298275.1 Orycteropus afer afer
TAAATTTTGGTCAATGTCATGAGACAAAGTATATGTGAACTGCTGTATGAAAAGTGAATTTACTCTGTAAATCTTCACCCAAATCCTAATTAAAAAAAAAAAAAAAAAGAAAAAAGAAACTCTCCCAGATTTCACCCACAGCCCTATAAATAATGGTAAATTATTTTCTTCTTAAGGTCCCCAAAATATCTTGTTATAGATTGAATTGTGTCCCCACAAAATATGTATTGTAAATCCTAACCCTTATAATCTCATTTGAGAGTGGATTTTCTTTGTTATGTTTATGAGCAGTTAAGAGTACATTTTAAATCAATCTCTTTTGAGATATAAAAAGGCCAGATTAAGCAAACAACCAAGGAAGCAGACAGGGGAAAAGATAGATGCCAAGCCACATGAATATTGCAATGACTGAGGAACAGATGCTGAAAAGAAACCTGGACCATCCGCCAAAGCTGACAGAAAGAGATAGCTTTCCCCCTGGAGCTGACACCTGAATTCAGTCCTCTAGCTTTCTAAACAGTGAGAAAATAAATTTCCTTTTGTCAAAGCCACCTACTTGTGTTATTTCTGTTATAGCAGTACTATATAACTAAGATAGAATCTTGTACTGGATAGTGGGGTACTGCTGTAACAAATACAGACAATGTGGAGGTGGTTCTGGAATGGGTAATGGGAGGAAGCTGGGAGAGTTTTAGGGAGCCTAATAGTAAAAGTGTAGATTGTATTGAAAATACAGTTGGTAGAATTATTTAGCCATCAAAGGTAATTATGGTGTGCACTCAGAAAGAAGTGTGTGAGGAGAGCTTATGGAACGTCTCTATTGTCTTAGAGAATACATACAGCACAATCAATAGACTGTTGCTGGAAATGTGGATGGCAAATGTGCTTCTGATGAATCTTTAAAAGGAAATAACGAGCATCTTATTGGACAATAGAGGAAAGATGATTATTCTTATGAAATAGAAAATAACTTGTCTGAATTATGTTCCAATGTTTGGTGAATGGTAGAATTTATAAGCAATGAACTTGGATATATTTGCTGAGGACATTTCTGAAAATCTTAAAGGGGCTACATAGTTTCTCTTTTCCATATATTATAAAATATGAGAGGAAAGTGATTAACTTAAAAATGAACTGTGCAAAATGAAAAGAAAATTAAAGATTTGGAAAATTCTATTGTACAAACTCAGGACACCTGTTCTAGAATTTTCATCAAGGATATTACTACACAATCTTTTGTTAAATAGAGTAAGCCTGTGACTGATGGATCTAAACAAGTACTACAGTAGAAAAACCATCTGCTTCAACTGCTGAGGATGGAGATAGGACAAAAAGAAAGAAAGCTGCCTGTCTCTTGGAATTCTATACACAGATAACAGGCTAAAGGAGCTGCATCTCTTGTCCTCCAAGAAAAGAAAGGGGGGATCCTTGGGACAGCTCAAAGATCAGCAGAGCTATTGGAAGAAACACAATAATTTTATGATATATTCTATAATATGTACATTTATGATTTATTCTAAGGTTACTGACCTGCCAGAAAGTGACCTTCCATATTACCTATAAGGCTGGCATGTTATAAATCAAATACTGGATCAGTTTCTTAGGATTTTGTAAACATTGTCTTCCAAATTACAGCCAATATTTACTCATTGAAAGTGATTTGTCACACCTAATTAAATGGGCATTGTCCTTAAATATAACACTCCAGACCATAGTTGTATCAATTAGTCAATTAGCTCAATTATATCCTGATAAAAAGATTATAGATTCTTCTTTTTTGTCTCTTTTCTTTTGTTTAGCTTTAACAAACTGAAATTTATTCTCTCACAGTTTAGAAGGCTAGAAACCTGAATTCAGGGTACCAGCTCTAAGGGAAGTCTTTTTCTCTGTGTTGGCTATGGAGAAAGGTCCTTGTCTCCTTTCAACATCTGTGGGCCTGGTGCTCTTTGGAGATCTCCACATGTCTTGAAACCAATCTTCTCTGGGTCTAGGAGGTTCTCAGAACAGAGACGCTGGGTCCAAAGGATGTGCTCTGCTCCTGGCTCTTCTTTCTTGGTGGTAGTCAGGTCCCAACTTCTCTACTCACTTTTTTCTCCTATAAAACAAAAGATGTTGCAGGCCACACACTAGGGAAACTCCCCTTGCATTGGATAGGCACTATAACCTGAGTGAGAGTGTTGAATTCCACCCTAATCCCTTTGTAACTGATTGACTGATCCCATCAGATCACTTCATGGGGATGATTACCTCATTACATAACTGCCAAACCACAGAGAATCATGACCTAGTCAAGTAGACACATATTTTGGGGGATACAATTCAGTTCATGACACTCTCTGTCTTCTATTTTAACAGCTTTAAAACTCCAAAACCAAAACTCATTGCCATCAGGTCAATTCTGACTCATAGGGACACTACAGAACAGAGTAGAACTGATCTATAAGGTTTCTTTAATTTATTTATTTACTTTTATGGTGGTGAAAACATACACACCATGATATTCACCAAAATAACAACTTCTCCATTTATAGCTCAGGGACATTGGTGATATTTTTCATCTTGTGCCACCATTATTGCTATCCTTTTCCAAAATATATGACCACCAGAAGACAGATTCTTATTGAGCCTATGCAAATAAATATCTTTCCATGAGTAGTAAGGAGAGAGTAAGTTTCTGAATTCTGTGAGATATTTAAAAATCAAATGTGATGCTAAATATCTTATTTCATTTTTCAGAAATAGAATTTGCTAAATTATTTGGATTATAAATAGTTTAGGAAGAAAAAGAACATCTTTATATAGCCAGACAAGAGAACATTAAAACAAATCTACAGTATTCCAAAGAGAATTTCTCTCAACTCATTTAGTCCCAGGAAATAATTCCTTTTCTGCTGGACCTTGAGTTAAACTTCATTTTACTAAAAAAAATAAATAAATAAAAATAAAAATTCTAAATTTTAACCAAAAAATTCAGGATATCCTGACTCAGTCCAATTATATGTTCTAAAAGTTATCTAAGGAATATCAGCTGAAACTACTGTATCTAAGTTTATTCTTTGAAGTTTTGATTATTTGGATTACATGGTACAGTTCTTTTCCATGAGACAATGGGACTGTCTTTCTTGAAGACACAATCTCTGGTCTGTAACTTAGAGCAGAGGCTTCAGGCAAGCATCAGAGTGTAGATTACAAAGATATAAAGACTATGATTAACATATGACTGAAAAATTTCAATTATGGAAGATCTGGTGAGAGTTCATAATAAGAATAATTCATCTGACAAAGAAATTGTTTCTGTGGCATAAAAAAATAAAAATAATAAAGTCATTGCGTAAAAAAATTTTAGTCAAAATATCTATAAAGATTCCAATATTGCCACATCCTTACCACTATTTGTTGTTCTCTATTGTTGTTTAGTTTTTGTTTTTGTTTTACGTCACCCATCCTAGTAGGATGTTTTTCATTAGCTGTCCTACTACTAGTGAAATGAGTTACCAGTAGTAGTGAAATGGTATCTCACTGTGGTTTTGATTTCTATCTCTCTGATGGCTAATGACATCAAGCATCTTATCATATGTTAGGAGACAATTTGAATATATTCTTTGCTAAACTGTCTATTCAAGAACTTTACCAATTTTATGATTGGGTTATTTATCTTTTTGTTGTTAAATTATTCAAATATTAAATTATTTTGTTATTAGATTTTTGTTGGATATATGGAGCTCTGGTAGCATAGTGGCTAAGACACTTGCCTGCTAACCAGATGACTGGCAGTTCAAACCCACCAGCCACTTCTCGGAAGGAAGGTTGGGCAATCCTACTTCCGTAGTGATACTGCCTCGGAAACCCAAGGAGGGGTCGCTGTGAGTCAGGTATGACTCGACGGCACATAACAACAACAACAACATATGGTTCCCAAGATATTGATTCAGTGAGTAGCTTATCTTTTCACTTTTTTGGTAAAGTCTTTGGATGAACAAAGGTTTTTAATTTTTATGAGGTCCTATTTATTTGTCTTCTCTTTCACTGTTAGTGCTTTTGTTAATGTATTAGATAATCCATTGTAAAACTAGGTCAGTGCTGTCCCTGAACTTTTCTAAGAATTTTATGATTATAGATTGCATATAGGTCCTAAATCCATTTTGAATTTGCTTTTGTGTATGGAGTGAGGCATAAATTCTGTTTCATTTTCTGTATGTGGAAATCCTATTTTTCCAAAACCATTTATTGAAGAGACTTATTTCTCCTTGAATGGACTTAGCACCATTGTGAAAATTAAGTTGACAGCAGACATGTGGGTTTATTTCTGGACTATCAATTCTATTCCATTTGTCTCTGTGTCTGTTGTTATATCAGTACCAAGCTGCTTTGATTACTGTAGCTGTATACTATATTTTGAAAGCAGAAAATGTGAATCTTCCTACTTTGTTCTTCTCTTTCAACATTGCATTAGCTATTTGGGGCCCCTTACATTTCCATATAGGAACTCTGGTAGCATAGTGCCTAAGGCACTTGATTGCTAACCAGAAGGCTGGAGGTTCAAACCAACCAGTCACTCCTTGGAAGGAAGATGGAGCAATCTACTTCCATAGTGATACTGCTTTGGAAACCCAAGGAGGGGTTGCTATGAGTCAGGTCGTACTCGACGGCACATAACAACAACAACAACATTTCCATATAGGAGCTCTGGTGGTGTAGTGCCTAAGGCATTTGACTGCTAACCAGAAGGTTGGTGATTAAAATCCCTCAGACACTCCTCAGAAGGAAGGTTGGGCAATCTACTTCCTTAGTGATACCACCTCGGAAACCCAAGGAGGGGTCACCGTGAGTCAGGTCTGACTCCACGGCATATAACAACGACACATTTCCCTACAAAGTTGAGGATTGGTATTTCCATTTCCATATAGGAGGCTGTTAGGAATTTGATCAGGATTGTGTTGCATTTGTATATTGATTAGAGTAGTATTGACACCTTAACACATTAGTCTTCCAATCTATGAACACAAAATACCTTTACTTTAAGTCTTCTTTAATCTCTTTCAGCAGTGTTTTATATTTTTTATTGTCTAAGTCCTTCATGACCCTGCTTAAATTTATTCCTAGGTATTTTATTATCTTAGATACTACTGAAAATGAAATGATCTCTCTAATTTCTCTTTCATATTTCTCATTGCTGGTGTATAGAAACCCAATTACTTTTTTTGTTGTTGTTGTTGACCTTGAACCTTGCAAGTTCGCTAAATTCCTCTGTTAGCTCTAGAAGTTCTCTTGCAGACTCTAGAATTTTCTATATATAGGACCATGTTATCCATGAATAGAGATCATTTTATTCTCCTTTTCCAATCTGGACACATTGTATATCTTTCTCTTGTCTTATTGCTCTGGCTAGGACTTCTGATACAATATTGAAAAGGAATGGTGAGACCAGACACCCTTGCCTTGTTCCTGATTTCCAGGGGAAATCACTCAGTCTTTATCCATTAAATATAGTGGTGGATATTGGTTTTTCATATACATCCTGAATCATTCTGAGGAATTTCCCTTCTATTCCAATCCTCTTTAGAGTTTTTATCAAGAAAGTGAATTGAATTTTATCAAATGTTTTTTCCTCCTTTATGGGGATGATCATCTTGTTCTTCTCCTTTGCTCTACAGATGTGGTGTATTACATTGATTGATTTTCTAATGTTGAGCCATCCCTGTATTTCTACTTCATCATGGTGTATGGCTCTTTTACTATTCTATTGGATTCTGTTTGCTAGTATTTTGCTGAAGATTTTTACATCTGTGTTTATAAGAAATATTAGCCTGTAGAGGGTTTTTTGTTTTGTTTTGTTTTGTTTTTTCCCTTGTGGTATCTTTGTTATTCATTGCTGGTGAAGATGCAAAATGGTATATTTGTTGTGGAAAACAATGTGGTACTTCCTTAATGAACTAAAATGGGGCAACTATGTTGTTAGGTGCTGTCAACTAGATACTGATTCATAACAACCCTATGGACAACAGAACAAAACAAACACTGTCAAGTCCTGTGCCATCCTCACAACCTTTGCTATGGTTGAACCAATCATTGCAGCCACTGTGTCAATCCATCTCATTGAGAGTCTTCCCTTTTTTTGCTGACCCTCTACTTTATCAAGTATGATATTCTTCTCCAGACATGGGTCCCTTCTGAAAACATGACCAAAGTAGGTAAGACAAAGCATATACATTCTCACTTCTCAGGAGCATACCTGCTGCACTTCTTCCAGGACAGATTGGTTTATTCTTCTGACAGTCCATGGTATTTTCAGTATTCTTCATGAACTACACAATACAAAGATATTAGTTCTTCTTCAGTCTTCCTTATTCATTGTTCAGCTTTCACATGCATATGAGGAGATAGAAAATACCATGGCTTGTGTTAGGTACACTTTTGTCTTCAAAATGACATCTTTGCTCATTAACACTTTAAAGAGGATGTTTGCAACAGATTTGCCCAGTGCAATACAACTTCTGATTTCTTGACTTCTCGCATGAGTGTTGATTGTGGATCCAAGTAAAATGAGATCTTTGACAACTTCAGTCTTTTCTCTGTTTATTACGATGTTGCTTATTGGTCCAGTTATAAGGATTTTTTTTTCATATGTTGAGGTGTAATCCATACTGAAAGCTTTGATGTTCATCTGCAAGTGCATTAAGTATTCTTCACTTTTAGTAAGCAAGTTGTGTCATCTGCGTATCACAAGTTGTTAATTGGTCTTCCTCTAATCCTGATGCTGCATTCCTCTTCATATAGTTCAGCTTCTTGGATGATTTGCTCAGCATACAGATTGAATAACTCACTGTTGTCAAGTTGGATCTGACTCATAGAGACCCCTCCTTGGGTTTCCAAGGCAGTATCACTATGGAAGTAGATTGTCCAATCTTCCTTCTGAGGAGTGGCTGGTGAGTTTGAACCACCAAACTTCTGGTTAGCAGTCAAATGCCTTAGGCATTACACCACCAGAGCTCCCACGGATTTAATAAGTATGGTGAAAGGACATAAACCTGATGCAAACCCTTCCTGATTTTAAACCATGCATCATTACATATTCTGCTATTCCCATTTTTCACATTTTGTCCATAACTTGTTATGATCCACATAGCAAAATCCCTTTCCATAGTGAATAAAACACAGTTAAACATCTTTCTGGTATCTTTGCTTTCAGCTAAGATCCATCTGACATCAGCAATGATATTCCTCATTTCACATCCTCTTCTGAATCTAACTTGGATTTCTGGAAGTTCCCTGTCAATATACTGTTGCAACTATTTTTGAATTATCTTCAGCAAAATTTTTATTGTATGTGATATTAATGATATTATTCTATGATTTCCACATGCTTTTTGATCATTTTTCTTTGGTATGGGCACAAATATGGATATCTTCCAGTCAATGGGCCAGGTAGCTGTCTTCCAAATTTCTTGGCATAAACAAATGCCTCCAGTGCTCCTTCCATTTATTGAAACATCTCAGTGGGTGTTCCATCATTTTCTGGAGCCTTGTTTTTCACCAGTTCTTTCAATGCAGCTTGGACTTCTTCATTCAATACTGTTAGTTCTTGATCAAATGCTACCTCCTGAAATTGAGGTACAGTGACTTGTGTATTGCTTTCTTCTTCTTTAGATGCTTCTTGCATGATTCAATATTTTGCCCATAGAATCCTTCAATGTTGTAACTCAAGGTTTGAATTTTTTTTTTCTTTCAGTTCTTTCTGCTTGAGAAATGCTGACCATTTTCTTCCTTTTTTGTTTTCTTATTCCAGGTCTTGCATTATAATATATTACTTTGTCCTCTCAAGACATCCTTTGAGATCTTCTGTTAAGCTCTTTTATATCTTCATTTCTTCCATTAGCTTTAGCTACTCTCTGTTCAATATCAAGTTTCAGAGACCCTTCTAACATTCATTTTTGTCTTTTCTTCCCTTCCTGTCTTTTTAATGACCTTTTGCTTTCTTCATGTGTGATGTTCTTGATGTCATCCCACAACTTATCTGGTCTTCAGTCACCGGTGTTCTGTACATTAAATCCATTCTTCAGATGGTCTGTAAATTCAGGGGGAGTATAATCAATGCTATATTTTAGCTCTTGTAGACTTTCAATTTTCTTTAGCTTCAACTTGAACTTAAGTATGAGCAATTGAAAGACCATTATTCACAGTCACTTCCTAGCCTTGTTTTGACTGATGATATTGAGCTTCCATATTGCTTATTTCCACAGAAGCAATCAAATTTATTCCTGCATGTTTCATCTGGTGAGGTCCAGTGCATAGTTGTTGTTTATGTTGTTTAAAAAGTGTATTTGCAATGAATAAGTTGTTGGTCTTGTGAAATTCTATCATGCAATCTCCAGCATCATTTCTGTCTCCAAGGCTTTATTTTGCAACTACCTATGCTTATTCTTTATTTCTAACTTTTGCATTCCAATCACCAGTAATTATCAATACACCTTGGTTGCATGTTTGGTCAATTTCAGACTGTAGAAGCTGGTAAAAATCTTCCATTTCTTCATCTTTGGTTTTAGTGGTTGGTACATAAATTTGAATAACAGTAGTATTAACTGGTCTTCCTTGTAAGTATATGGATATAATCTTATCACTGACAGCATTGTACTTCACTATAGATCTTGAAATGTTCTTTTTGACAATGAATGGGATGACATTCCTTTTCAATTTGTCATTCCTGGCATAGTAGACCATATGACTGTCAGGTTCAAAATGGCTAATACCAGTCCATTTCAGCTCATTAATGCCTAGAATATTCATCTTTACACATTTCATTTCATTTTGATCACTTCCAATTTTCCTAGTTCATACTTAGAGCCTTCTACTTTCTTATTATTAATGACTATTTACAGCTTTTTCTTCTCATTTTGAGTCATGCCACATCAGCATACGAAGGTCCAGAAAGTTTTCTTCTATCCACATCACTAAAATCAACTCTAAGGCTGTAGCTCTTTCCCAATTGTGTTTTGTGTGTCTTCTAACCTGAGGGTCTCATTTTCTGGTATTACATCAAAATTTCACTGATATTCATAAAGTTTGTCAGAAATACATCACACAATGTTTTACTACTATTCATAAGGTTTTCAGTGGCCAATTTTTTCAGAAGTCGATGGTCCCATTCTTCTTCCCAGTCTATCTTAGTCTGGAAGCTCTGTTGAAACCTGCCCATGATGGATTATCCTGCTGATATTTGAAACACCAATGGCATAGCGTCCTGCCTCACAGCAACACCAAGGACTGACATGACCCAATAATTCTATTCTGCAGTGCAGTGAATTATTTACTATGGTTCTTCTAGCCATAGTCTTTGTAACTCTCACCAAATAACTGGGTTAAAAAATAATAATAATAAAAAACTCACTGCTGTCGAGTTGGATCCCACTCATAGTGACCCCTTCTTGGTTTTCTGAGGCTGTATCTCTATGGAAGTAGTTTGCCCAATCTTCCTTCTGAGGAGTGGTTGGTGGGTTTGAACCACCACCCTTCTGGTTAGCAGTCAAATGTCTTAGGCACTATGCCACCAGAGCATTATGTAAATTTGAGGTGCTTGTGGCTCACCAATGGAATCAGATAGCTAATAATGTAAATAAGGGACATGGCATCATTGTGAAAATAAGATGTATGGAACTGTAACATGGGAATTCATCAGTTTCCTTCACACTAATTTTATAATGAGTCATCCCAGAGGCAGCAAGGGGAAACCTGACTATTACCACCAGTAAGAGGTGGGAGCAGAGTCCTTGCACTGGGTCCTTCCTTAATCTTGGAAGCAGAGAGAGCTGTAATAATAGAGAAACATTCAGGGAAGGCAACAACCAGCAGCAGAGAAGTGGTGGTAACAGAGGCAGCAGAGACAGGAGCATAGCATGAGACAGCATGGCAGACGTCCTTGCCCACGGTATGAGAAAACAGAGGGCCCTCAAGCAGGAAGCTTACTGGTGGAATAGGATACCTCTGGGCAATTATCAGCAGAGCTAAAGAGCTTTGTAACACTTCTCTAGGAGAGCAGAGGCCAGGCTGGCATGAGAAGCCCCTCGGGGGGTAAGGAGCAGAAAGAGGCACCTGCAGTATGTCTGAGAAGAGAGTGTCCTGATTGAAGAACTGTATCCTGAGTTGTTTATAATCCTGAATTGTAACTTGTTACTTCCCTAATAAACTCCATAATTGTCTGTGAGTTCTGTGTGGCCATTGCAATGAATTATTGAACCCAGCAGAGAAGGAGAGAATGTCGCTGGAGGGACAGTTGGTGTTAGGACCAGTAAAAAGCCTTGGGCTTATGCTGCTGCTGCTGATTCTCTCTTCCCTTCATGAAGACAGAGAAAGTCAGATACCTTGCTCCATGTCAGTTTTACACATTCCAAGGTATGTATGTATGTGTGTATATATGCATATAGATATATTTATGCAAAAGACTTGAAAGAAGAGGCCCAGAGACTTGCACACTGATGAAGATCAGAGTATGGATTACATACTCTGTATGCCTTCAGTATGGATCACACTTCAACATAAGAAAAACAAAATCCACACAACTGGATCAATAAGCAATATCAAGAAAAACGAAGGAAAGATTAAAGTTATCAGCGATTTCACTTTACTTGGATCTACAATCAATGCCTATGGAGGCAGCAGTCAAGAAATCAGATGACATATTGCACTTGGCAAATCTGCTGCAAAAGACCTCTTTAAGGTGATAAAGAGCAAATATATCACTTTGAAGACTAAGTTGCATCTGACCCAAGTCATGGTATTTTGAATAGCCTAGTTTGCATGTGTAAATTGGACAATGAATAAAGAAGACCAAAGAATTGATGCATTTGAATTGTGGTGTTGGTGACAAATATCAAAAATATCACGGTCTGCTGGAAGCATGAACAAATCTGTCTTGGAAGAAGTACAGCCAAAATGCTTCTTAGAAGTGAGAATGCTCAGACTTTGTCTTTTGCACTTTGGTCATATTGTCAAAAGGGACCAGTGCCTGCAGAAGGATATCATACTTGCTAAAGTGAAAATGGGGAAGACTCTCAAGAAGATGGATTGAACATAGTGGCTGCAACGATGGGCTGAAGGATAGCAAAATTTGTGAAGATGGTGCAGGACCAGGCAGTGTTTTGCATAAGGTTGCTATGAGTCAGAGTCAGTTGATGGCACCTAACAACAATATTCCTTGCATCACTATTCACAATAGTCAAAAAGTGGAAATAATGTAAATGCCCATCAACAAATGAATGGATAAACAATATGTGGTGCATGATATAATTGAATCCTACTAAACAATTAAGAGAAATTAAATGATTATGCTGAATGAAATAAGTCAATTGAAATAGAATATTATCTGACTTATAAAAAATAAAGTGAGAAAAGGCAAATGTGTAGAAACCAAAATTTATCTGTGGTTACCAAGAATGGGGTGAGAGGAAAAAGGGGAGATATTGATTATGGAATACTGAATTTTGGTTTACTGTGATGGGAAAGTATTATGAATTAGAGGTGTGATTGAACAGCTAAATATTGTAAAGCTTGTCAGTAACTTGTAGTTGTTAGATGCCATTGAGTTGGTTCTGATTCACAGCCACCATATGTACAAAAGAATGAAGTAGCAACTGGTCCTGCAGCATCTTCACAACTGTTGCTATATTTGAGCTTTCAGCCACTGTATCAATCCATCTCATTGAGGGCCTTCCTCTTTTTCACAGACCCTCTGTTTTACCAAGCATGATGTCTTTCTTCAGACTAGTGCATCCTGATAACATGTCCAAAGTATGGAAAATGAGGAATCTCCATCCTCACTTCTAAGGAGCATTTTGGCTGTTCTTCCAATAAATATCTGTTTGTTCTTCTGAGAGTCAATATTCTTCACCAACACCTAATTCAAAGGCATTGATTCTTCTTTGGTCTTCCTTATTCATTGTCCAGCTTTCATATATAAAACAACTAAAAATACCAGGGTTTAAATCAGGTACACCTTATTCCTCAGAATGACATCTTTGCTTTTCAACGCACTAGAGGTCTTTTACAAAAGATTTGCCCAGTGCAATACATTGTTTGATTTCTTGACTGCTGCTTCCATGGACATTGATTATGGGTCCAAGTAAAATGAAATCCTTGACAGTATTAATTTTTTTTTTTCATTTGTCTTGATGTTTCTCATGGTCCAGTTGTGAAGATTTTTATTTTCTTTATTTTGAGATGTAATCTATACTGAATAGTTTAGTCTTTGATATTCAAGTCCTCTTCATTTTCAGTAAGCAAGTTTGTGTCATCTGCAAATTAGGATGCTAATGAGTCTTCCTCAAATTTTGATGATACATTCTTTTTCATTTTGCTCAGCATATAGATTTAATATGTATGATGAAAGGGTGCAACCCTAATATACATCTTTCCTGATTTTAAACCATGCATTATAACCTTATTTTGTTGGAATGACTGCCTCTTGGTCTATTTACTGGTTCCACATGAACACAATGAGTGTTCTGGAATTCACATTTTTTGTAAAGTTATCTATACATTGTTAGGGTTCACAAAGTTGAATGTCTTTCCATAGTCAATAAAACACAGGTAAACACCTTCTGATATTCTCTGCTTTCAGCCAAGATACATGTGACATTAGTAGTGATATCTCTTGTTCCACATCTTATTATGAATTGGACTTGAATTTCTGGTAGTTCTTTGTTAATGTAATGCTGCATCCATTTTTTATTTATCTTCAGGAAAATTTTACTTGCATGTTATATTAATGATATGTTCAATAATTTCCACATTCTGTATAGGCACACATACAGATCTCTTTTAGTCAGTTGCCCAGGTATCTGTCTTCCAAATTTCTTGGCATAGACAAAAGAGTACTTCCAGCATTGTATCGGCATTTTGAAACATCTCAATTGGAATTCCATCCCTTCTTGGAACGTTGTTATTCAACAACATTTTAATATCTTCCCTCAATACCATTAGTTCTTGAGCATATACCACTTCCTGAAATGGTTGAACATCAACCAATTCTTTTTGGTGTAGTGACTCTGTATTACTTCTATGTTCTTTTGATGAATGTTGCATTGTTCAATTTTTTGCATATAGAATCCTTCAATATTGCAACACAAGTCTTAATTTTTTTTTTTTTTTTTTTT
>NW_006921615.1:0-6056 GCF_000298275.1 Orycteropus afer afer
TAAATCTTCACCCAAATCACAATAAATTAAAAAAGAAAAAAAACTGACAGTAAAAAAAATAATAATAATAATAATAAAAATAAAATAAATAAAAGGTAGGTCTTCTTATTGCTCATCCTATTGCCAGGGACAATGTGTGAAGTTTCCCTGCCCTTAAGCTACTTACCAGAAAACAGGTAACTTTCTCCTCTCTACAAAGTAGGTCGTTGGTAAAGAGTAAATGATTGAGAAGGCATATCCTAAGAAAAGAACAGCCATCAGACAAATCCCTTCTATTCATTCAATCATTCAGCAGGTCATTCTGATTGATTAATGTATGCCTAACAGTATGTGCCAGGCACTAAGGAAGAAGTAGTGGACAGAACTGGAATCTAGTTTGCCCTCATGTGCTTTCAGTGGGAGAGAAAGACTCAAACCAAAAAACATGGGAAATAGTGTGAAATTACAATTGTGAGAAGGGCTGCGAAGTGTAGGTAGTACCTCAAGAGTAGATGACAGGAATATTTGACTATTTATTTAATATTTGAGAACTAATAGGTGTTTACTTGGCAAGGGTGTGGCTGGGAAGGACCATGTGCAGAGAGAAGATTATGCGAGACTGAGCAGAAATCTACTCATTTCATTGAAGTTTAAGGCTCAGAAGAAGAGCACAGATCCTCATCATGGAATAGTGAAAGGGATCAAGTATTTAAGTTAAAGGGTTTTTATACATTCCATTCTAAGTTAGCACAAGATGAGTGTTCCCACCAATTACAGCTGAAATGTTGGGGGAAGAGCAACAATATTCAAGAAGCTGAGAAAAGAGAAAATGGCACAGAAAAGACCAGATGAATTTTCTTTTGATTATTGTGTTCAGACTTTTAAAAACTCTCTTCATTGCCAGTGGGCAGGTATTTCCTTGCCTCTAGTTACTTGTTGAAAGTTAGTCCAAACTAGGACATTTCCCCAGGCAACAGAATTGAACTTGGAGGAGCCCTGCGGGTAGTAGCTTCTGTAGCATGTTGATGTGGTTCTCCGTAGAAGAGGGAAATCTGATCTATCTGGTCACTCAGACCCAGGAAAAGAAAGCCCCCGAGCTGAGTAGCTGTGTGCATTGCAGATCTTGCGGCCCCAGTGGGAAAGGAAGACAGTAGAAGAGAAGAAGACGACATGGTTCTGGGAAAGGAGATTAGAGCTGGAACCAAAAGAGACAAGTTTGCATGAAGAGTAAATGCAGAGCATGTCTCTAGAAGTCATAGACCCCAAAGAAATTCCACATGTCCTCAAGGATTCTTATACAGAGTTTAAGATGAAAAACGCCAGGACTAGTAATATTTACTGTTTGGAATTATTTTGTATGCCCTTGCCACGAATCAAAGAGATGGCCAATTCTGTTGTTTTCTAGCAAAATACATTCAAATCATATGCTTGCTCATGTTTTCAAAACTTATTTTCTACAGCCAAGACTTAAAACGTGAAGTTCTTTTAATTATCATTGTAACAACGTGCCTTGTTTTATAAGGCTTTTTCCCCCTCCTTGATTTTTATTTTATCAACAAGTAAATGTAACTTTAAATTTCTCATTGCATTTGCTTTGTCCCTTCTAGACAGTTCTTTGAGAGAACTGTCCCTCAGCTCTTCATCTTCACTGTTACATGATCTTAACCTCCTGGTGTCCACAGGCCCTGCAATCTGTTCCCAGTATATAGGTGGTAGTCACACTGCACCACCGTGCAGTCCTGAACTCACAATGAAATGTCTGTCTTCACTAACGTTACAGTAATTCACCTGTGTTTGTAGGTAGTATTACATGATCTGTTTTTAAGGAAAACTTAATTTTAATGTGCTTCAGGCTAACGCACAATAGAAAAAGTCCCTATTCAGAAGCAAAGTTTACTTCTAATAGGAATTATCAAAGCAGCCAGAAATATTGTTTAAACAAGTACAAAGCACTTTCTGGGTTACAAACAAGATCTGTTCCTACCTGTGTCTATGAATTTGTCAGTGCTTTAAATCAGTTCTGCCTGGTTCAGCCATAGCCAAGGAAGCATCACCAGAACAGATCCAAATTTTTTAAGTTACAGTAAACTGGAAAAACAGTCAGAATAGGAAAAATTATGGGTGGAAGCCATGCTGGAAACTCAACCTCCCTCTTACAGAGTCAGGGCAGTGTACGTGTTGCATAGCAACCAAACCTCTGGCCCTTGGATTTTGAGCAATCCAAAGCAGTTTTGCCCCACTCAAACATGGTAGCCGACTACACTACTTTCAATATGCGTTGCTCTTCTACAGTGCTACTAATAATCTAGCCAGCCTCCCAAAAGGGCTCACTACGCCTCTCCTGAGTCTCCCATTCCAAGGCTTCAACCTGAAAGTTTTCCCCTTCCTAGTATTGTGCCGAATCTGCCGAATTGTAAGTCTGGTCTGTTTCTGTTTCACTTCATGGGTCATGACAGAACTGGTTAAAAGGACAAATAGGAATTGTCAGTAAATTGGATGTTAATAACCCAGAGACTGCCTGGTAGTAATTATTTTTTCTCTACTTAAAAATATCTCTTTAGCAGAAGTTCTTCAGCCAATCATTCTGTTATTTTTTACTGTGTGGTTTTGTTGTAACAGAAATTATCAACATAAAAGATATAGTTTCACCAGCTGGCCTGCTGTCCTCTGAGCCTAAGACGTCAGTTGTATTCCATAAAGTCACTGTGTCTACTTTGAGCTGGTCTGGTCAGTCGATGGTGAGGATGGTGGAGACATAGTGGGAACACTCAAAGGGTGTTAGTAACTTCCTTCCCCAGGGTAAATAAAGCTGGAAATATGGAGGGAGGGCATTTTTAATAGATTAAGAAGGAAGTTAAAAAAAGCCTTTTGATCAGGAACTATGAGAATGGGGCAATACAAATTCACACATGATACAGTCAAAATACAAACAAATCACCACTTTACACATTGCACTGCTCACCTGCCCTCTCCTACTTTTCATTGGACATCTATAGAACTATCATCAGGTATTTGTACAGAAATTTTGACCTCACTAGCATATACTACAATGATTTTGAGAAGACAGAAAAGAATCCACTTCTACCTCTTGATCGTTTTTACTTTTTATATCTTTCTAAATATGCTATTATGGGTGACAGACTAAATGAAGACTTGTCACATGCCACTTTAGCTTGTCTTTTTGTATATTTTCAACCAACATTGAAAACACATATAGTAGTAATTAAATCTTCTTTAGAAATCATCTCTTAGTGGTAATGTGCTTTTCATTTCCCCGAATGAGACACCGTAACTTGACAAATTATTCTGTTGGCAGTAGTAACAATAACCGAGTTGGCATTAATTGTAAACCCTCCCCATGCTTCTACTTAGCAAAGTAATAATCCAGGCTGATTTTCTCACTTTGGAATAAGGAGGCCAAAAGTGGCAAGTTATCAGAAACATTCCTTCATCCAGCCTTTTAAGATGCCATTTGACAAATGAGAGTTGATTCTAAAGTAATGAGTACATTACAGAAATATTCTTGTTGCCTAAGAGCCTCACCTCATACTCCTTTTACTGAATTTGAACTGGTGATGAGGCCAGGTTGAGTATAAATCCAAAGGAGAGATACTAAGTTTCAATTTGTGATGAAAAATTGTCCATATCTTTGACTTCCATTTTGCTCAGGGAAAAAATATATTATATTATGTAAATAAAAGAAGACAGATGGGTTAAATGGGGGAAAGAAAATTTCCATTTTAGCTCAGCTTTGGAAATCTAGGCCAACACTGATAAAATTTGAAAAAACAGATTGAAACCAGATCTGTCTTAAAAGAGAAATGCGGCAGTAATAAGACTCCAACAGCAAGTGACTGTCACTGGAAGAACCATGTGCACTGGCTCAGAGTGGCCACTCTCCAGTTGGACTGGTTCAGGGTTGATTTTTTTTTTTAATTCATTTGAGTCTTTACTGATCAAACTGAATCATAAAATGTTTTTATGTGAAATTTGGAGGGCATTTCAAAGGCATACAATGGATTATATCAGAGCTGCTAGACCCATCACATTCATCCTGTAGTTCTTAATAGATTAGCAACATTTTAAAATCTAAACCCTCACTTGGTGACATTTCATTAACACTTCTTACTCCATGTTCTGGCTTTTACATTTTAATGGCTGTCTTATTTTAAAAGAGAGAGAGAGAGAGAGTAGAGATTTCTTAATCAGAAATGTATTGCTTTCAGTTTACTGCCTTTAAATTTTTTTTGTTGAATAACTACGAAAACGAAACTGCCCCATAGGATTCCCCAAGGCTGTAAATCTTTATGGAAGCAGACTGCCTCATCTTTCTCCTGCAGAGCAGGTGGGTGCAAACCACAAACCTTTTGGTTGGCAGCCAGGCGTTTTAACCACTGCACCACTAGGGCTAGTCATAACTGGAATTTCAAACAATAATGGAAAACATGATGAGAATAGAGAAAGCAAACACTGATAATAAAGAGCCAAAAATAAGAACTATAATGGAGAAGTAAAGTATCTTTTTCATTATTCAGGATAAGAAAATTACTAAGGAATAACTAAACTATGACTTTGGGTCTCTAAATGACTCATAGATGAGATGGTTCACAACTTTGTTCTTCGTTTCAATTAAGAATAGAACTGAAACAAATAGGCTTAGACTTCAAAGATGGAGGATGTTCTAAGAATCCTGGTGTACTTGTGCATAAATTGGCTTCTAAGAGTTGACATGCCTATTTACTTTGAGAACACAACCATTGCACTGTGACAAGTTACAGATACTGGGAGGTCTGGTGACCGTGGCTGTGTTCACAGCTCCCATGGAGCTCTCTTTGACCTCAACCACAAAGCCTTCACCCAGTCCACCCTCTTCTGGGGGTCATGGCTGGCCTTAACCTGGACCTGGCAATTGCTCATCTCCAAGTCACACCCCACCTTTACACTTCCTGTACTCACAACTTGGAGGCCAAGCTCCGGAACTCATTCCCTGGACCTTACTTTGACAGCCAGAAACCTCTAGGCCCTGCCTGCCCAACTGCCTTTTGTAATCAGAAAATCTGACTGCCAGGTTGCCCACGTAGCTTTCTATGCCAAACTGACTCAACCCCATTTCTGTGGTCTGTACCCACCCCATAGCTCACTTCTCCAGAGCTCACCCAGGGCTGCATGCCTCGTGTGTCGCACCTGTGTGCCACTCTTGCCCTAGACTTGTGCTGATAGTTAATCACTGATATTGCTGGCTCTATAGGAGGTTATCCCCAGCCCACGGAAAGCTGTTTAACCCTGAAATGGGCTACTAAGGGAAGTCTGTAGAAATGGGAGAGGCTCTCAGATGTCTGAAATTGTTTATATACAGTCTATTATAGGACACACAGAGTAGCTGGTGCCTGGCCCTCAGATTTCCTAAACTTCAGACTTTATAAATACATTGACAAAGAGAAAGATAGTACCTAGCTTGGGAATTTATACAAAATCCTCACCACCCTTGGATAAAGATTTGCTCCTTCTGATATCCTGCTTTCGAAGAGTGTCTCTGTGTCAGATGCAGACAGACCCTTCTTGGGCTGCCGCATGCCCCTGGACAAATCCAGAGCCAGGCCACAGCCTTCCTGCCGAGTAAGAGTGGCACACAGAGGAAAGGACTGGAGCATAGAGCCAGTGCCACACACGCTGTGCACAATGTCTTCTCCATTCTCAGACTGCAAGGGTAGGCTCCCAGAACCACTCACGCACTGAGATAAAAGAAGGCTCTGGTTATCATGTGTTTTTCTAAATCAAGAAATAAGATTAGGAAAGAACCATATTTAAAAGCAAAACATAAAACATAACTATCTTAGCATTTCTTTTGCCATTTTAATAGAATTTTTGAACTGGTAGTCTATTCACATGATAAAAATTTTAAAATAGATAAAAAGGTATGTGGTAAGAAGTCTCCCACCACTACTGCCTTCCATCCACAGTTCCAAATGCCCCCCTATACACACACAGACATCATTGTGATTATTCTCTGGTGTAGTCTTCTTTACTTTCTTTATATATAAGTAAGCAAATGTAAATATATTTTCTTTCTTTTTTTT
>NW_006921615.1:6156-6856 GCF_000298275.1 Orycteropus afer afer
TAAATATATTTTCTTTCTTTTTTTTTTTTTTTCTTTTTCCTTTTTCCCCCCTTTCCCTTTTTTTTTTTTTTTTACTAGGATTTGGGTGAAGATCCACAGAGCAAATCCACCCTTCACACAGCAGTCCACATACACCCTGTCTCATGTCATTGACCAAAATCCACAATGCAGCAGCTCCCCTCCCACTTCCCCCCCACAGCCACCTCCTCCCAGTGTCCATCCCCCCACACTCCCCGAGAGGCCCATTTTCTGCCAACCCTGTATATGATCCTGGACACACTCTCCATCCAGACACACACAATTGTCTAGCCTGTTCACCCATCCATCCGCCCCCACACCCATATCTGCCCCCACCAACAACTCAGCATTGCATTCACAAAGGGGTTCATATTCGCTGTTTGCAATGCCCATGCAACTCTCTCCGTCCCCCTCATCCTCAATGCCGCCACATTGGTCCCTCACACTTGGTACACTGCCCTTCTCTTCACCCAAATCAACATTCATCTCTATCCATCCAACAGCACTCCCTCCCCCTCCCTCCCACCCCTGGCAACCAACAAAGAAAATGTCCTCCAATATACAAACACCTCCCCAACTTCTACAACAACGGACCAATACAATATTTGTCCTTTTGTGACTGACTTATTTCGCTCAGCATAATGTCCTCCAAGTTCATCCACGTTATGCGGTGTTCTGCAGA
>NW_006921615.1:36300-36836 GCF_000298275.1 Orycteropus afer afer
AGTCCAATTCTGTATCCTTCCCTTCAAGGCTCAGGGGTCCAAGATTATCTTCTGTGTCTGTGTTAATTGGTTTCCCTTTTCTTTGTTGAAGAGGGGCTTTGCAATACTTCTGCCCAGTCTGCCATCTTGCCGGAAGCCTGTCAATTGTAATTTTTATCTAACTGAGTGGGAGACAGCAACAATCCCCATAAGACACAATTACACCCACACCTCCTGCAACTTCACTTACTCAGTGAGACCCACTACCTCCTTCTCCATCAATGGGCCAATGATTAAAAAAACCACCAAGAAGAGCCTGGATCACCCTTGGCTGCTCTTCACAAACAGTTAACAGAGATCTAAATACAACAAAGCCATGATGCTTCAGAAACAACAGACCATCACAATCCACACAAAGAAGCAAGATAAAGTGATAAAACAAGGGAGCAGGATACAGACCCAGAACACATCTCTGAGGAAGAAGCAGCATTGGAACTCTCTGAAAAGGAATTCAAAAGAATGATATTTAGGTATCTTCAAAGGATTGAGAGACAGAC
>NW_006921615.1:37957-39641 GCF_000298275.1 Orycteropus afer afer
CAAAGAGAAATGATAATGCGTATCACAATAAAAAGGAGGACAAGCAGAAATATTCAGCAAATACTAAAGCAACAGCAACAAAGGAAATGATAACACAATTCATAAACATAATGAGCTCAGCACAGAAAATAATATGGAACAAAGAAACCAGGGACATCATGAAAAAACACATAATGTTAATGTTGCTGTTGTTATGTGTCCTCGAGTTGGACCCGACTCATAGCGACCCTTACTTGCGTTTCTGAGGCAGTATCACTACGGAAGTAGATTGCCCCATCTTCCTTCCAATGAGTGTCTGGTGGGTTTGAAGCACCAGCCTTCCGGTTAGCAGTCAAGTGCCTTAGGTACTACGCTACCAGAGTTCCTAATTCATACTTGTCAATAATTACACTGAATGTTAATGGATTAAATGCACCACTCAAGAGATGGAGAGGTGCAGATTGGATAACAAAACAAAACCCATCAATATGCTGCCTATAAGAGACACACCTTAGAGATAAAAAGACTAAAATAGACTAAAAATCAAAGGTTGAAAAAAGATATATCAAGCAAATAGCAGCTGTAAGAGAGCAGGAGTGGCAATATTAATTTCTGATCAAATTGACTTTAAAACAAAAACCACCATACAAGACAAGGAAGAAAATTATATAATGATTAAAGGATCAATTGAACATGAAGATATAAGCATAATAAATATCTAAGGACCCAAAGAAAGAGGCCCAAACTACATAAATCAGACATTAAAAGAGTTGAGAGGCCAAATAGATGACTCCACAGTCATAGTGGGAGGCTTTAATACACCACTTTCATTGAAAGATAAAACAACTGGAAAGAAACTCAACAAAGATGCAGAAGAGGTAAACAATACAATCCACCAACTTGGCCTTTAGACATCGACAGAGCACTTCACCCAAAAACAGCACAATATACATTCTTCTTTGGTGCACATAGAACATTTTCCATGATAGATCATATGGTAGTCCATAAAGCAAGCCTTAATAAATTTTAAAACATTAAAAAACTGCAAAGCATCTTCTCAGATCATAATGCTATCAAAATAGAAATCAGCAATAGGAAGATCCACAGAAAAAGAGTAAACATATGGAAACTGAACAACACCCTCCTTGAGAAAGACTGGGTAAGAGAAGAAATCAAAATTGAAATTCAAAAATTCCTTGAATCAAACAGGAATGAAAAGACAACATACCAAAATCTTTGGGACACAGCAAAAGCAGTAATCAGACACAAATTTATAGCAATAGCTGCACACATCAAAAAAGAAGAAAGAGCCAAAATCAACACTTTAAACCTACATCTCCAACAATTAGAAAAAGAACAGCAAGAAAAGCCTACAGTGACCCAAAGAAAGGAAATAATAAAGAATGGAGCAGAAATCAATGAAACAGAAAACAGAAGGGTAATAGAAAAAAATCAACAAGACCAGAAGTCGGGTTTTTTTAAAAGATTAATAAAATTGACAAACCACTGGTAAATAAAACAAAGGAAAAGAGGGAGAGGATACAAAGAACATAGATAAGAAACAAAATGGGTGACATAACAACAGAACCAACTGAAATCAAAAGGATAATATCAGGATACTCTGAAGAATTGTACTCCAAAAATTTGAAAATCTGGAAGAAATGGACAGATTTATAGACAGATTTACCTAAACTAACACAGACTG
>NW_006921615.1:41024-57987 GCF_000298275.1 Orycteropus afer afer
TATACAGCCACAGTAGTCAAAACTGCCTGGTATTGGTTTAATGACAGATACATAGACCAATGGAATAGAATTGAGAACCCAGAAATAAATCCATTGTCCTATGGTAAGCTGATCTTTGACAACGGGCTGAAATCCATTAAATGGGGAAGAGAATGTCTGTTCAATAAATGGTGCTAGAAAAACTGGATATCCATTTGCAGAAAAATGAAACAATATCTGTACCTCACACCATACACAAAAACGAACTCCAGATGGATCAAAGACTTACATGTGAAACCTAAAACTATAAAGTTCCTCAAGGAAAAACTAGGGACAGATTTAGAGGCCCTAATATGCACAAACAGCAGAAGAGAGACCAGATGATTGGGACCTTCTAAAAATTAAATTTTTATGTGCTTCCAAAGACTTTTCCAAAAGAGTCCAAAGAGAACCTACAGATTGGAAAAAAAATATATTTGTTAATAACATATGTGACAAGGGACTTATCTCTAGAATTTATAGAAAACTCCAACACTTCAATAACAAAAAGACAAAAAATCCAATTAAAAAATGTCCGGAAGACATGAATAGACTTCACTAAGGAGGATATTCAAGCAGCCAACAAACATATGAAGAAAGCTCATGATCATTAGCTATGAGATAGATGCAAATCAAAACAATGATCTACCATCTTGCTCCCGCACTAGTAGCAAACTTCAACAAGACAGAAAATAACAAATACTGGCAAGATGTGGAGAGATTGGGACTCTCATACACTGCTGGTGGGACTGTAAAATGGCACAACCACTGTGGAAAGCAGTATGGTGATTCCTTCAAAAGTCAGAATTAAAAATACCATTTGACCCAGCCATTCCATTACTAGGTATATATCCTAAAGAAATGAGAGCCATGACAAGAACAGACATATGCACACCCATGTTCATCGCAGGACTATTTACAGTAGCCAAAAGATGGAAACAACCTAGGTGTCCATCAGCTGAGGAATGGATAACCAAACTATGGTACATACACACAATGGAATACTATGCAATGCTCAAGAATAATGTAGAATCTGCAAAACACCGCATAACGTGGATTAACTTGGAAGACATTGTTGTTGTTATGTGGAGTCAAGTCAGACCCGATTTATAGCGACCCCTCCTTGGTTTCCGAGGCAGTATCACTACAGAAGTAGATTGCCCCGTCTTCCTTCTGAGGAGTGGCTGGTGGGTTTGAACCGCCAGCCTTCTGGTTAGCAGTCAAGTGCTTAGGCACTATGCTACCAGAGCTCCTTGGAAGACATTATGCTGAGTGAAATAAGTCAATCACAAAAGGACAGGTATTGTTTTAGTCTGTTATTGTAAAAGTCAAGGAAAGGTTTATCTATGGAAAGAAATTTTCTTTGTTGGTTTCCAGGGGTGGGAGGTGAGGGGAGGGAATATTGTTAGTTAGATAGAGGTAAGTATTGATTTGGGTGAAGAGAAGGGCAATGTACCAAAGGTGAATGATTAATATGGTGGCACTGAGAAGAGGAAGACAGAGAGAGGTACATGGGAGGTACAGAGAACAAAGATGAACCCTTTTGCACATGCAGTACTGCATTGTCAGTGAAGGCAAACATGGGTATGTGGGTGGATAGATGGGTGGACAGGCTGAACGATTAGGTATGTCTATGAAATGGGGAGGGTACCCAAGAACATGTATGGGGTTGGCAGACAATGGTCCTATAACTTTATGTGTATGATCTGAATTCCCAGGTGTATAGTAGAGCTGACTAGGGAAAGGTTTTAGTCACTGCTTGGTTACAGCCAGCTACCCAGAAGGACTGCGTAGTTGAACTTGTGGGCTCAGGACAATAGTTGCAGGGGACATCAAGCTCATTTGGCATAACATACTATACAAAACATTGTTACACCTCCTACTTTGGCGAGTAGCGACTCGGATCTTAAAAACTTGCAAGCTGCCATTTAGATGCTACGATGGGTCTCTCCTTGTCCAGAGCAAAGAAGAATGAAGAAAATCAAAAATTCATGGAAACAATTAGTCCTAGCGACTGGTACACCATCCAATCTACAGGCTATATGACTTGAGACCAAAAGAACTAGATGGTACCTGGCTACCACTGTCAATCACTTGGAAGGGGATCTATGTGGGAGATCCTGGATAGAGAGGGAGAACCATGTGGAACAAAACTCAAAATCATTTGGAGAAAAAAAAAAAAAAAAGGTGGTGACCAAGTTTGCTGGTCAGATAGGGCCTGGTGGAACCAGTGAGACTATGGCCCCTAGCTGCCCTTCAGGTCTGGAATTGAACCCACATCTGTGGTTTCCAGCCAAACAAAAGACAGGCATATGAGTTGAATGTCCATTTACCTGAGGTAGATACACTCCTCGGAGAGAACAATCATTGGAAAAAGAAGGGCTGCTTATGCACAGGGAGACAGCTCAGGGGGCAGGAGTGCATGGAAGGATGGACATAGGGAAGAGGTAACTATCAGGAGGAAGTGGGAGGGGAGCTGTTACATTTTGGTAAATTGTGGTCAATGTCATGAGACAAAGTGTATGTGAACTGCTGTATGGAAAGTGAATTTGTTCTGTAAATTTTCACCCAAATCACAATAAAAATAAATACAACCAAGTTAATTCAGTAACAAAACAAAAGTAGGAACTAGAAATACCATTTGACTCAGCCATTCCATTACTAGTTATATATCCTAAAGAAGTGAGAACCAGTACAAGAACAGACATATGCACACCCATGTTCATTGTAGCACTATTCACAATGGCAGAAAGATGGGAACAACCTACTTACACACAATGGAATGCTATGCAACCCTAAAGAATAATTTAGAATTGACAAAATACCACATAATGTGGATAAACTTGGAGGACATTATGCTGAGTGAAATAAGTCAATCACAGGACAAATATTATATTAGTCCATTATTGTAAAAGTCAAGGAAAGGTTTCTATAAGTAAGGCAATTTTCTTTGTTGGTTAGCAGGGGTAGGAGGGAAGGGGAGGGAACACTGCTAGTTAGGTAGAGACAGGTATTGATTTAGGTGAAGAGTAGGGCAGTGTACCAAATGTGAATGATCAACATGGTGGCATTGAGGAAGAGGAAGAAGACATAGAGAAGTGTATGGGAGGTACAGCGACAAAGATGAACCCTTTTTCACATACAGTACTGTATTGTCAGTGAAGGCAAACACAGATCTACGAGTGGATAAATGGGTGGGCCGGGTGAACAATCAGGAATGTCTATCTAGAGGGGAGTGTGCCATGTATAGGGTGGGAAGACAATGTTTCTTCAAGTGTATTTATATGTTCTATAAGAATTCCCAGGTATATAGTAGAGCTGACAAGGGACAAGGTTGTAGTCACTTCTTTGCCACAACCAGCTACCCAGAGGGAGTGAATAGTTGGGTCTGTGGTCTTGGGACCATAGTCACAGGGGACATCAAGCTCAATTGGCATAACATACCACACAAAAACATTGTTCCACATCCTACCTTGGGGAGTAATGACAGGGATCTTAAAAGCTTGCAAGCAGCCATCTAGATGCAACCATCTTTGTCCAGAGAAAAGAAGAATGAAGAAAACCAAAGACACATGGAAACAACTAGTCCAAGCGACTGGTACACCATGTGATCCTCAGCATATATGACCATGAAACCAGAAGAACTAGATGGTTCCTGGCTACCACTGTCAAACACTCAGAGGAGGAATCTCTGTAAGAGGGCCTGGATAGAGTGGGAAAACAATGTGGAATAAAACTAAAAATCATTAGGGAAAAAAAAAAAGGGACCAGTTTTGCTGGTCTGATAGAGCCTGATGGACCCACTGAGACTATGGTTCCTAACTGCCCTTCAGATCTGTAATTGAACCCACTTCCATGGCTTCCAGCCAAACAAAAGAGAGGCAGCACATGAGCTGAATATTTACATCAGGTAGATAAACTCCTTGTAGAGATCACTCATTGGAGAATGGAAGAGCTGTGTGTGCATAGGGAGACAGCCTGGAGGGCAGGAGTGTATGGGAGGGAAGGACACAGAAGAGGTAACTATGGGGAGGAATTGGGAGGGGAGCTGTTGCATTGTAAGAAATTGCAGTCAATGTCATGAGACAAAATGTATGTGAACAGCTGTATGGAAAGTGAATTTGTTCTGTAAACTTTCACCCAAATCACAATAAAAACTTAAAAAAAAGAAAGAAAGAAAGAAAGAAAAGCCACTTGCAGGTGGCTATCTAGATGGAACCATGGGCCTTTCCTTATCTGGAGCAAAGAAGAATGAACAAAATCAAAGATGCATGCCAACAATTAGTCCAAGGGACTGGTAGACCATGAGATCTTCAGCCTATATGACCATGAGACCAGAAGTACATGGTGCCTGGCTACCAGTGTCAACCACTCAGGGGGGGGTTGATGCAATAGATCCTAGATAGAGTGGGAGAACAATGTGGAACAAACTCAAAATCATTAAAAAAAAAAAAAGAACAGATTTGCTGGTCTGACAGACCCTGGTGAGACCCCTTAAACTATGCTCCCTACACACCCCTCAGGTCTGGAGTTGAACTCCTGTGGCTTCCAGCCATACAATAGACAGGCATATGGGGTGAACATTTACACGAGGTGGATACAGTACTTGGAGTGATCAATCATGGGAGAACACAAGGCCAGTGTTTCCACAGGGAGACAGCTCTGGGGATGGGAGTGCATGGGAGGAAGCAACTATGGGGAGGAAGTGGGAGAGAGCTGTTACATTCTGGGGAATTGCAGTCAATGTCATGAGACAAAATGTGTATGAACTACTGTATGGAAAATGAATTTGCTCTTTAAACTTTCACCCAAATCACAATAAAATAAAACAAATGGAATCAGTGAACAAGCCTCTACATTCTGTTCCCCAGCCCACCATCCCTCATCTACCTCCCTGCCAATCCTTGCTCTTTAGGTTTATGTTTTTCTGTTGCTCAGTCTCAGCTTTCATTTACTGCACTTGTTCTTGTATATCTCTCCTGGGAATACTGCCTTTGCACAGTTCTGTGTCTGCTCAGGAGGAAGGGTACCTCCTTCATGATATAGGTGAGATTATTATTCAAACAATACTGAAAGTAGGAAGAACAAAGCTATGTACATGTCTAGATTGCTAAAGAATATGCTTCATTTACCTAAACCTTGGCTGAATTCTGTTGTTTCCATTTTTCTTACTTTAAAGTAAGAAAAAAAAATGTTTAAATAAAATATTTTCAAAACAGCCCATCCTCTTGAAACATGTTGAACTGAAATGAAAAAGTGTTTCAGACATTGGCCCCTAACATTCCTTCCCCATGAAAAAAAAGGTTCAATTCCCATGTTGGAACATGCAATGGTGGTTGAGTCCAGATTTCATCAAATCTAGGGAGCCAACTGCTGTTTCAGTTTATAAGTCCTTGATTGTGTCTCTACCTTTCGAGTCACTGCTGACATGGCTGCCTCCACAGAAAGCACAGATGGTGACTGTCAGACCCATGCACATGCATCAAGCCTGTATCCCTTCTGGATGCGGGCATTTTCTCTAGTTAGGGTTCTGAATGCAGCTATTTTCCAACCATTTTGAAAATTAGCTTAGGGTCTTTAATATACTTTTGAAAAATCACATTTTTGGATGTATCCTCTTGTAATAATAACAAAGTCTCACTAAATTATAGTGATGAAAGAGATACTTATCTCAGTTTAGGAACAAAACCTGAATTGTGGCATGTTTGTGAAGGTATATAAATATGTCACATCTAAAAATAGAGTAAGATCATGATTTTTATGTGTGATGGAGAAAATTGATTATTTTGAGGCTATTCAATATTGCAAACTGGGCCTAATGGGTAGAAGTTTAAGGATGTGATTTTACCTCAGTCTAAGGAAGATGCGTTCATGGCCATGCTTGAGTGGAGCCAGCTTGCCTCCTGGGAGTCACACCTTGTTGCAGAAGGTGATTGGCTAGATATACCTCCTGCATAAAGAAAATCCCCGGGGTTCATTTCCTTCTAAGAGAACAGCACAGCCAAATGGTCATTGGCACAAAGTCTGAGGCCATGCTGCCTAGCTTGAATGCTGCCTCCACCACTTACTGGCTCTGCAACCTTGGCCAACTGCCTTCAGTCCTCTGTACCTCAATTTACACACCTGTGATAAGTCTGGTAATTTTTTTTTCTTTTTTTTTGTTTTTTCATTGTGATTTTGGGTGAGTTTACAGAGTAAATTCATTTTCATTCAACATTCATACACATTTTGTTTCATGACATTGAACACAATTCCCATAATATAGCAGCTCTCTTCCCAGTTCCTCCCTGTGGTTACCTTTTCCCTGTGTCCTTCTTTCCTATGCATTCCTGCCCTCTGAACTATTCTCCCTGTGCAAATGCTACCCTTCTGGTCTCCCATGATTTATTGTTCTAAGGAGTACACCTACCTGGTATAAATGTTCACCTTAAAGGTCTGTCCATTGTCTGGCTAGAAGCCACAGAAGTAAGTTCAACTCCAGGCCTGAAGGGTAGCTTGGTTGGTTGGTTGGTTGGTTGGTGTGTGCCATTGAGTTGGACCAGACTCATAGAGACCCCTCCTTGGGTTTCCAAGGCAGTATCACTACGGAAGTAGATTGCCCCATCTTCCTTCTGAGGAGTGGCTGGGGGTTTGAACCACCAGGCTTCTGGTTAGCAGTCAAGTGCCTTAGGCACTATGCTACCAGAGCTCCTGAAGGGTAGCTAGGGCCCATAATCTTAAGGCCTATCTCAAGTCTCTATCAGACCAGTAAGCCTGGTCTGTTTTTGTGATTTTGAGTTTTGTTCCATGTTTTTTCTCCCAGTCTATCCAGGATCTCCTATTTTGATCCCTTTCTGAGTGGTTGACAATGGTAGCCAGGAACCATCTAGTTCTTCTGGTCTCAGGATCATATAGGCAGAGGTTCACATGGTCCACTAGTCCTTTGGACTAATTGTTTCCATGTGTCTTTGGTTTTCTTCATTCTTCTTTGCTCCAGAAAAAGAGAGACCCATTATTGCATGTTTGACTGCCTCTTACAAGCTTTCAAGACTCTAGTCACTACTAACCAAAGTAGGATTACAAAACGTTTTTGTGTAGTTTGTTATGCCAATTGAGCTTGATGTCCCCTGCAGCCAAGGTCCAGAGCCCACAAGTGGGGCTGGTAATTTTGAGGAATGATATTTAGAAAAATAAAAACAAAAACATAGACAAATGAATGACAGGTACATAGTAAGTATTATTTAAGTATCCATTAAATATAAATAAGAAAAATATTCTCTAGATATTTGAGAGATGCCAAAGAAGTTTTGTTTTTCTTTTTTAGCATCTTCTTTGCACTAAGCAGTTGTGGGATTAACTTTATCCAAAAAATTTGATCTTTGTCCTTGGTTCTTCAGCAATAACCTCTAAAACCTTGGAATTTTCCTGGTAATCATAAGAATCTTTGATGAAGGCTCCAGACCACACTTAATTTAATAGGTTATGTTAATGAGGTAACTGTTTGGTGAGGGCTGGTCAGACTAAAAGACCCACCTCACCTCACATCAATCAACCTCAGGGGAGAGGTGCTGGAGTTTGAATTAGATAAGGAGATTCCCAAATAAAACTTTAGACATAGAAGCTCCATAGGCTCTCTGGTTGGTAAAAGACACACAGATGCATGTGGGAGGGTAGTGTGCCCCTTTTTTGGGACATGGAAACTCTGCACTGGGAACCGCCCCCCCAGACTTTGCCCTCTGCTTCTCTTCATTTGTATCTTTTTTTGCTATAGTAAAATTATAATTGTAAGTGTACACTTTCCATGAGTTTTGTGAGCCATTATTTAAATGCAAGGAAATATTGGGAGCCAAAGATCAGAAATGAGAGGAGTCCTGAGAACTGAGCTTATGGCTGTCATCCTGAAGGACTAGTGGAGAAACTCAAAATTTGTTGCCAAGAGGTTAGAAGTAAAGGTGTCAGGGGACTCTCAATCTTGTGACTGGTATCTGAGTCTTCAGCAGACTTGGCAGTCTGTAGAAATGTGCCCTTTAACTTGTGAGATTTGACCTAGCTTACAATGTTGTCCCAACAGCACAGTAGTTGGTAACTAAGTTGAATTGATTTATGTGATCCCATCAGATTGTTGTCAGAGATGGAAGTAATAGAATTTGACTTTTTTTTACACACAATAAACCAGACGCTGAAGAAGCAGCAAGAACAAGATGGACACAAGCCCAGCCTTCATGCAGCTTACAGCTTATGCTAGAGAGAGAAAACAGGTGACCAGACTATTGTGAGAAATACTTCCCCTGACAGAGGAAGTTCATGGTGAAGGTCACTCACTCAGGGTGCCTGGAACCCAGGGGAAGGGCTACTCGTGAAGGAAGTGCTAAAAGAGGAGCAGGAGCTGGATGTGGGGGAAGGTTGTGTTCTTGGAAGAGGAAGAGGTTTACTGGAGAAGCTGGGCCTGACTATCCTCTTCCCAGTGTTCTCTGCCACTGGCACTTTGAAGCTGGGCTGATATCGTTTAGGACCATGGCCCGTTAAAGCTGCTCACTTGTTTATTTAATTTTACTTAGAGTTAAAATTCTCAAAATTGTTAATATAAAACCTTGTTTTGTTTTTTTAACTTTACCCAATGAGAAATTTACTCAATTAGAAATATATGTAAATTCTCTGAATTATTGCAAATGCCATTCTTGTGGGGTCTCAATAAAACTATTACAAGGAAAAGCAGTATTTATTCCTGTTGTGTCCATGAAGAAAATAGCAGTTATAAACATAATTCCACTTTTTCATGATTTTTACTTTATGTCCTTCCCACATGCAAAAACAGGAGCTCTGGTAGCGTAGTGCCTAAGGCAATTGACTGCTAACCAGAAGGCTGGAGGTTCAAACCCTCCAGCCACTTCTCAGAAGGAAGGTTGAGCAATCTATTTCCATAGTGATACTGCCTCGGAAACCCAAGGATGGGTTTCTATGTGTCGGGTCCAACTCAATGGCACATAACAACAACAACATGCAAAAACACATTCACCCTATCACATCATTCCAAAATTCTGATATCACCTCTATAGCTAAAATCCCATCCTCTGAATCATTCAGATGATTCTTCTGAATCATCTAAATCTAGAATAACTCTAATTCTATTGGTGAGAATCTGGGTGTATGCCATGTTGGGGCAAAATTCCTTTGCATCTCTAGACCTGTGCAATCGAGAATAGGAGTTACCAGTTTTCAAGATCCAACAGTGGAGCATATGGAGGACTACTGTTGTTAGTTGCTGTCAAATTGATTCTGAATCATGGTCACCCCATGTATGGGAGAAACCATAGGTACCAAGGAAATAAAAAACCCAGCAGAGAAATGTGCTTAGCTCTCATGGGTTGAAAATAATCCTGTGTTCTCCAGGACCATTGGGGCAGTGACTCTACCTTCTGGACTCTACTGTCAGTCCTGCCTTCCAGGCCCACTGGAGCAGCCACACTTCTACGCTGGCTTTGGGCATCCCCATTCTCCTAACAAAAAATTATTTTGAACAAAATGTTAAGTAGCCATACCCTTAGCAAAAGTTCTTGCAGGACACATTTTCTTAGTTTGTACAAGAGAATTTCCTAAGCCTTTTTCTGGTTTCATTTTGCATAGTTCCTTTTTAAGATTATCTCTTTCCTTTTGCACTTTTACTATAAGCAGCAAGGAGAAACCACACAGACCATTTAAGATCTTGTTTAGAAGTCTCCCCAGTCAAATATCCAAATTCATTATTTACAAATTCTACCTTCTACCAAACATTCAAACATTATTCAGAATTCTTTGGCACTCCATAAAAAGCATCACTTTCTCTCCAGTGTCCAATCAGGTACTCATCATTTCCTTTTATAGCCTTACCAGAAGCACATTCAATGTCTACATTTCTAGCAACATTCTACTCATGAGGATAGAAATTTTCATCACAGTTCTGAGTTCTTTCTGAGCCCTCATTAAAATTGCCCTTAATGTCCATAATTCTACTAACAGTCTCTTCAAGGAAAATTGGGGCCTGTTCTGGTTACCTAGTGCCACTCTGACAAGAATATACCACAAATGGGATGGCTTAAACAAACAGGAGTTTATTTTTACAATTTGGAGGCTTTAAGTCCAAGTTCAAAGTGCCAAGCTCTAGGTAAAAGCCCCTCAGCCTTGGACTTCAGCTCTGCCTCCAGCTTCCGTCCCACTGGAGCTAGAGGTGTTTCTTCACTCAGACAGCTGCTGGCTGCTGAGGCTGCCAAGCACAAGGTTGACAAGTAAAAAGGCACAGTTCTGATGTTACCAAACCACATGGCAGGCCATTCATTCAAGTCCATTGTAAATCCCAAGGTCAGCAAAGCGTGGCAGGCTACTGAACAACGACATGGCTACATGCTGGGTCCAAGCATGCCATAAGCTAGAGATTATTCCCCAAGGTTTCTGCTTATACACAGGAAGCAAACCACATTCCCTAAGGCAGGTACTCAGCTGCTCCCAGTAGATTCCACCATGGAGATGATTACCAGTCTCATCATGGGGAATAACTAACTCCAGCTGCCCATCCACTCAACCAGGCCCAGCCAAGATGACACAAAAACAGAACTACCACAGGGCTTTACTAAGAAGTACATCAGAATTCCTCCATATTCTTCCTATAACCCAATTCCAAAACCACTTCCACATTTTAGGTGTTTGGTACTCTCTGGTACTAAATTCTGTCCTAGTTTCTTAATGCTTCTATAACAGAAATACCACAAGTGGGCGACTTTAACAAACAGAAATGTATTTTCTCACAGTTTGGGAGGCTATAAGTCTGAATTCAGGACACGTCAGTTCTAGATAAGGCTTTCTCTTTCTGTCAGCTCTGAGGAGAGTCCCTCCCTGTTGCTTTTCAGCTTCTGTCCCTAGGCTCCTTGGAGATCTTCATATGAGGTGGCATCCATTTTTCCCTATCTGTGCTTCCTTGCTTCTATGCCTAATCTGCTTTATAATATTTCAAAATTGACAAAAGTGATTGGCCCAGAACACTGACTTGGCCTCATTAGCATAACAAATAAAATACCATTCCCAAATAAAGGCCCCTTGTAATGTGATAGTTAAGCACTCAACTGCTAACCCAAATGTTGGTGATCCAAACCCACTAACCACTGCATGGGAGAGAGATGACAGTCTGCTCTGTAAAGATTACAGCTTTGAAAATCCTACAGGACAGTTCTACTTTTTTCTATATGTTGTTGTCATGTGCCATCAAGTCAGACCCGACTCATAGCGACCCCTCCTTGGATTTCTGAGACAGTATCACTACAGAAGCAGATTGCCCAATCTTCCTTCTGAGGAGTGAATGGTGGGTTTGAACGCCACCCTTCTGGTTAGCAGTCAAGTGCCTTAGACACTATGCTATCAGACCTCCTTATTCTATATGGCCACTATGAATTGGAATTGACAGCAACAGGTTTTACTCCCAAATAAGATCACATTCATAGTCAAAAGGGTTAGGATCTACAACACATATTTTAGTGGAACACAATTCACTCCTTAATGCCTACCTTAGGAGCATTTATTTCACCTTTAAGGCTCAATCAAGCATCCATCCATGACCACTTATGTAGGTGTGGTAACCCCACCTTTCCCACCCTTGGACCCAGTGCAAGAGGCTCATTGCACTTACTGCTCTGCCACAAGTAATTCACACATCTGCTTTTCCTGCAGAGCCATGAGTATTTCTAGGGCAAAAAATTAAGTCTTATTCATTTTTTTATCCCAACCACTGCTAACCAGAAGGTCAGCAATTCAAACTCACCAGCTGCTCCATCGGAAGAAGATGAGGCAATGTACTTGCATAAAGATTTACAGCCTTGGAAACCCAATGGAGGTCACTGTGAGGCAGAATCACCTCATTGGCAGTGGATATGCACCTGGCTTAGGGTTGGATGAGTGAATATTGGTCAAAGTCTAGACCCCCTGGTTCTTCAGTCTACTGAAGAGCCTCTAGGCCTGTGCAGTGAAAGGAATCCAGCCAGGCAGGACCCAGCTTCCTTCCAAATCTGGGGACTGGCCTGGCTCGGTGTTTGAGTAGATTTGGCCCCAGAATGGGACAGCCAGTGTTGAAATTTTCAGATGACCTACTATTTTATACCTGAACAGGACTCAGCTGTAGGGACTTCTGGAGCATGATTCCAGAAATATTTCCCCAAAATCTTAATGCCACTAAAGCTGATATATTAAAATGTTATTACAACTAAGGACAATTTTTATAATTTCCTGATATTTTAAATTTACTTTTTTATACTGCTGCCTGTGAATTTTTCTTAATTTGTTCTACTTCAGTCATCCCACTTTATTCCCCCTCTGGTTACAGAATGATATAGGTATGAGAATAAGTCAACATATAAATATTATGGCAGTTCTGGAATAGTATAGACAAGATAATCAGGCCTCAAGTGATGAACTTGCAGTGTGACTGGTAGCATATCACCCCAAGTCAATCAACAGAACCTTTAAATGCCTAAAAACTACCACTTACCCATCTTGTTGGGGGGGGGGGTTAAAAAAAGATAGGCTCTGCCTTACACAAACTTAATATACATCCTTTCATTTGCTTAACATGTATTTGTTAAGCTCCTAGTGAGTATAAGGCATTGAGATAAATGCTAGTTATGGTCCTAGGGATACAAACAAAAAAATAGGCACACAAATATTTGCATAGAGATTGTGATAGAAGTGAAGAAAAAGAAATTATGCTATGGGAGAAAATGAAAGTAATATATGGAGGCCTAAATTATATGGGGGTCAGAAAGGGGCTGTCTATGAAAGTGCCATTTAATCTTATCTCCTAAACATTGCCAAGCAAAGAGAAGAGAGCAGGGCCATTCCAGGAAAGAGGAACAGCATAGGCAAAGAGTGAGACTTATTCAAAGGACTGCAAGATGGCCAGCTGGTACATAATGGCAAGAGACAAGGTCAGAAAAGTAGTAAGATAGGTGAGTAAATTAGGGAAAAATAAAATAGTATTTTTCAATCCCAGATAAAGAGCTCTGGTGGCACAGTGCCTAATGCATTTTGACTGCTAACCAGAAGGTTGGGTACGACCCCTTACTGCTTCACTACTCCTTTACTGCTACTATCATGTAGAAGTCCATCTTTATTCACTCCAAAAAAGAAAAGAAAAAAAAAAGAAACATACTAAGGAAAGAAAGACTCAAGGTATTTTCAAGACACCTACTGAACTTTCTGGATTCAGACTTCATAATAATTCCCTAGGATGAACTCTTCTTGTCCCTATTTGCTATGTGAGCTGACACTTTATAGATAAGGAAACTTGGAGCTCAGAGAAGTTAACTTGTCCAAAGTCACAAAGCTTGACCACAGAATAGCTGAAATTGAAACTCAGAACTCTCTGGCTCTGAACCTTATGCCTGTTCTTTTCACAATAGTATGCTTTAGGCAAAATAAAATAATTGCTATGGTAGAAGTACATATTGTTATGGGGAAGCAACATGGGGTACTTTATTCTAGACAGGAAAGAGCAGTAATGGAATTACAAGGCCTTGTCATTACAATGAGATAAGTGGGTCAGACTAAATGGTATATGAGCTGCAACACCTCCAGAATGCTGTGGTTCTGGGAAAATTCTCTGCACTGTTACAGGAAAAGGTTGTGCTTGGATTGTTCATACCTCTACCTTAGATCATTTTTATTTAATATATGTGATCAATTATTATTATTCATACACATAAGTAGAATTGATAATGACAGGATGTAAAGAGGAAACATGGTCATTCTCTTAATAGCAGCCCTTTTAGGGAAATAGGTAATTCTGGGTTTGTGACTAAATTCCATTTGTGTGATGGTGAACTAGCTATTTTACTAACGTCAGACTCATTCTTTTCTACAAGATGGTTTCAATGTCTCCCAGAGTCTCTCATGTGAATTAATAGGAACACCAGCAATACTCTCTTTGTACTATTGTTCTCTTCAGGTTTATTCCTCATAAGGAGACAGAGATTTCTTTGGGTAAAGGGTTCTCAGGAATCTGTAACTAGGCACTTAAGCAAGAGCAGAGGTATAAAGTAGCTGCCATTTTAGAAGATGTATGTTCTGTAGCAGGGATGGAAAGTTGATAATGCCGCACTCAGTAGCACAGGTAGCCTTTCTCCAGTAGTAAGCTTAGTTTCTCAGGAAAAAAAAAAAAAACTAAGAAAGAGTCTCTACTAGCAGCCCTCCATCACATAACCTATCAAAGTAATCTTCATAAAACCCTACTGATTGTCTTACTTTTCTGCTCAAGAGCTTTTCCTAATCCCTCAGAGCCAAAGGGATAAAATCCCAACACCACTGGTTGCATCTAAAATCATCACTCTTGAGCCTTCGTTTATCTTAAATGCTATCTTTTCTGAATCCCCAGGTAGAAACCACAAGATAACCTCATCATTTCTACCAATCTCATCAATCCCACCGATCCCACACATCTCACCAGTCCCCCGATCTCACTGATCAATCCCACTGATCTCACTGATCCCTCAGATCTCACTGATTCTACCAGTCTTACTGATCCCACTCATCTAACAGATCCCACCAATCTCACCAGTCCCACAGATCTCCCTAAGCTCCCTGATCTCACAAATCCCACTGATATCACCAATTCCACAAATCTTGCAGATCCAACCGATCTCACTGATACAACTGATCTCACTGACCTCATTGCCACACATTTTGCTGGTTGGTTGTATGTGTCTCCCACAACTGGATTCCTTCTTTACATGCTGTGTCTTCCTCCACCCCCCTCACCTCCAGCAGCACCATGCTAGCCCCATAGTAGACACTCTCCAAATTGATTTGTCCAATCTGTCATTCAGCAAGCATTAATTGAATTCCTAATACATGCCCAGGGCAGATCTGGTGGCATACAGCCTAAAGCATTTGACTGCTGACCAGAAGGCTGGCAGTTCAAACTCCCCAGCCACTCCTTGAAAGGAAGATCAGGCAATCTACTTCTATAGAGATACTGCTTCAGAAACCCAAGGAGGGGTGGCTATGAGTCGGGATCCCCTCGATGACAGTGAGGTTTTTTTTTGGTAATACATGCCCAAAATAGTGAGAGAGAAAAAAAGCAATGCCACAACCCCCCACCCCACCCCAGGAACAAAAACTTATTCTCATAGGTTGCATGATTCAGGTCATCCTGTGTGACTGAAGACTTTGCTACTCAAACGTTGTCCTTGGATCAGCACCTTAGCATTCATTACCTGAGAGGTTATATGAAACAGACTCTCAGCTGTCTCTACCCTCCCAATCTGTGAGAATGTCAAGTGATCTTGGCACACAGTGCAGTGTAAGCCTCTCTGTCTTAAAGCTGGCAGTAGAATCATGGTGGGTGAGTGGTTTCTGTGTTTTGTTTGTTTGTTAATATGTCTGCTGTACAAGGTTATACACCTGTGGACTTAAATGGACCTTCATTTAGCCAAATTTTTTTGAGTCCCTGTTAGCATAAGGTACACTGGTAGGTTCTAGAGAGCATGTATTACAAGTGAGAGAATACAGATTTATTTATAGTGGGTTTAAAAAAAAAAAAAACTTTGCAGATATTACCCAAGTTGCATTATGCAAATTATTTGTCAGATTATTATTATGTTCAGGATATGATGCTAATTCAGAGATTGTAAGTTAGCATTTTGTAAGCCATATTTGGTCACACATATGTGTGTTTGGCCAACATTGAATTCTCATAAACTTTTACTTTATTGCAAACATTTTTAAATCAAAAGGTGTTCACACATAAAGGCTATTTTTGGTTTCTCTGAAAATCATGTGGGCATTGAGTCCACTATCCAAACTGTAGCAGTGAGCTAGAAAGGGAGGAAGATCACCTCTCAGTGGGACATGTGTCACCAATCCACCACGGTCTCCCCCTTCACTTTCTCCTTTGCTGAACCTGCTTAGCCCCGTTAGACATTTGAGTTAGAGAACCCCATGCAAAGAAGTAGGGGCTGCACCTACACAGTTACCTTCAGCTTCTTTGTGCAAAAGTAGCCCCAGTGGGAAGAGAGGAGGACAGGGACATGACTCTAACCTAGTGATTCTCAATCTTGGTGTGGTGCAGTGAATTACTTAATATAGCCCTTCTAGCCATGGTCTTTGTGATGCCCACTAGATGATTGGGTGGAACTATGCAAATGTGAGGAGCTTGTGGCCCAATAAAGTATTGGATAGCTTGCTAATAATGTAAATAAGGTACATGTTATCCTTGTGGGGATGAACCCATGCAAATAAGGTGTACGGAGCCCTAATGTGGAGATTGGTCAGTTTTGCCATCTGCTATGCTTAAATGAACGGAGCTCTAGTGCCGCAGTGCCTAAGGGATTTGACTGCTGACCAGAAAGTTGGTGGTTCAAACCCACCAGGTGCTCTGCAGAAGGAAGATGGGGTAATCTACTTCTGTAAAGATTTATCTCCTTGAAAACCCTATAGGGGTTGCTATGAGCCAGAATCAACTTGATGGCAGTGAGTATTAGTTATGGTTTTTTTATGCTTAAATGAGCCATCCCAGTAGCAGAAAGGAGAATCTCACTACCATCATGAAATAAGAGCCAGGAGTGGAGCACATGCTTGGACCGAAGATCACTGTGCTGAACCTTCTCAATTCAGGAGACAGACAGACACACACACACAGAGAGAGAGAGAGAGCGAGCTATAAAACTTTGCTAAGGAGTTCCGGCAAGGTGGTGGACTAGGCAGAAAGATGGCACAGATCCTCTTCAACAAAGAAAAGGGAAACCAATCAACACAGACAAAGAAGATAGTCTTGGACCCTGAGACTTGAAGGGAAGGATACAGAAGTGGACTAAATCCCAACTAGCAGAAGAATTTGCATGAAAATACCAAAAAAGGAGACATATGGAGCTGCGGTCTGGCAGTGACCTGAGCGACCCTGATGGTACAGACGGCTTGGAGATTCCTGAGTGGTGGTAGGACCTAAGAATTA